>NW_028159301.1:0-81013 GCF_964263955.1 Coregonus lavaretus | reverse complement strand
GTAATTCTTTGTCATGCCTCATTTTAGGAGGATCAGATGGTGACAGGGGTCTCAGCAGGGTCAGGCAGCCAGGGAAGACCAGTCTGTGACGGAGGTGAGGGGAATTTTTGCAGATACACTTTATTCTCTCTGTGCAGCAAACACTGGACAGATGCTATTTTAAGGCAGTCTGACAAACCTCCAAAGTTGATTTCCAAACTGTATCAAGGGTTGATCGAGGCTTTTCCCGATGACACAAAACATGTCAAACAAAGATGTGAGGAAGACCTGGTAGAAGCTATTGATGATGATGAATGGATACAGACATGTTTGAATGCCCAGTCATGTTCATATAACCTCAGAAATAAATTACTGCAGTGTAAGGCCATCCATAGAAAGTACTATATGCCAGTGAAACTGAATTACATGCACTCAGAAATGTAATTATTCTGCTGGAGGTGTAAAACACAAAAGGGGACATATTTGCATATGTTATGGTCTTGTGAAGGCTTATGTTATGGTCTTGTGAAGATTCTCCCTTCTCCCTGTTTTTGCTTGCTTGGAAATGTTGATACTGCAGACTGTTATTTGAAGAAACTGTGTAACCAAGCATTTATAGCGGCTAAGAAATGCATTGCCATTAACTGGAAGGTTGGTTATCCTCCCACAATGTCAAGTTATGTATCACTAGATTTGATTTATTACAAGATTAAGGGTATACTCTGCAACTTTCATAAGGTCTGGATGCCTTACATGGAATACAGTATGACTAAAGGAGTCTATTGAAAACATGCCCACGTCAGGGGAGATGCCTATTTAGGCAATCCCTAGCTGCTGGGCTGCTCAGTCCTGTCCTGGTGGTCTGCCGTCCTGTGGGTTGACACTCTGGCCTTGGCCTAACACACCCGAAACCAATAATGAATGTTTCACTAAGGTCCTAAAGCTGAGTGGGGGGTGTTGGGAAAGGGGGATTCCTAGTCAGTTGTACAACTGAATGCATTCAACTGAAATGTGTCTTCCGCATTTAACCCAACCCCTCTGAATCAGAGAGGTGCGGGGGGCTGCCTTAAATCGACATCCACGTCATCGGCGCCCGGGGAACAGTGGGTTAACTGCCTTGCTCAGGGGCAGAATGACAGATTTTTACCTTGTGTCAGCTCGGTGATTCGATCCAGCAACCTTTTGGTTACTGGCCCAACGCTCCTACCTGCCGCCCCTCATTGGGGCGCTGCAGGGGGGTGGACCCCTAGGGACAGGACGGGGCGACCCAGCTATATTGTGTGCAAGTAAAAAGAGCTCTACAGTACTATTAGTCCTATGAGATTAATTATATGGATGACTTGCTGTTTGTGTGTTAATGTATATTTGAAGTGTATGTGTTTTTTTGTGTGTTTTTTTCAAACCTTTACCTTGGGAATTAAAAAAATTAAAGGTGTGAACTGGGAAGGAAATTGTGTTGGGAGAAAGCTTAGTTATTGACTAGACTGGTGGGGGGTCGGGCGTGCAGGCGGCTCGGGCTGGCTGGTCGGTCTGGCTAAAATTTGATATAGAGGATGTCTTAAAAAAGACAATCAAAAGTTAAAGATCCAACACAATATGTATTATTGAATTACCTTTGATCTAGTTGAGTCTTATTAATCACTTAACCATATTTAATAATGAACTCTTACCTAGCTTGATGACTGTGGGCATTTTTGCTTACTTTTTGCTCTAAATGGAGAAGGCATATTGGATTGTGTAAAAATGAGCAGACCCCCCGCCAGGTTATGTCCCCCCCACTTCTAAAACCTGTGGCGCCCCTGCACACACCCTCACCGCACAGGGCCGACAGGCTGCCAACTAATTTACACCTCGCACACTCCCAGCGAACACCTCGATCACACACACTTATTGCACACTCGTTTCACTCACACACCACCGCAGTCATGTCGACATGCACACACACACACACACACACCACCACCTGCAGGTGTGAAAATATGCAGTGATCCTGTGAGACGCCATGATATTCTACATGCTACTGACACACAGCAGCACCATGACAACCATTGACACTCCCCCCAGCATCCCTCTATCTTTCCCTTTTCTCTCCACCAACCATCTCTCTGTTCTACTCCGGTCTTTCTCTTCCCTGTATCTCCCAGTACTTCCTGTAGTTCTCAGTACTTCCTGTATCTTCCTGTAGCTCCCAGTACTTCCTGTATCTCCCAGTACTTCCTGTATCTCCCAGTACTTCCTGTATCTCCCAGTACTTCCTGTATCTCCCAGTACTTACTGTAGCTCTCAGTACTTCCTGTATCTCCCAGTACTCCCTGTAGCTCTAAATACTTCCTGTATCTCCCAGTACTTACTGTAGCTCTCAGTACTTCCTGTATCTCCCAGTACTTCCTGTAGCTCTCAGTACTTCCTGTAGCTCTAAATACTTCCTGTATCTCCCAGTACTTACTGTATCTCCCAGTACTTACTGTAGCTCTCAGTACTTCCTGTATCTCCCAGTACTTCCTGTATCTCCCAGTACTTCCTGTAGCTCTCAGGGTGTGTCAGGGCTGGTAGCTCATTGTAGCTAACTACACTTGTGTGTGTGTGTGTGTGTGTTTAACAGGGTAGGTTCCCGGGGCAGGGCTCGACACTGACTTATAATTTTTTTAAATTACAAAAGGAGCACATGTGCTCCTAGGTAGAAACATTTTGAAGCACACAAAGAAATTTAGGAGCACAATGAAACATATTTGGTGTAACAAGATGTTTTCTTTGTAGTGATGGTGCAAGCATGACGGTCATGAATCTGCGCTCAGTGTATTCTCCATGGCGCTCAGGGGCTGTGGTACAGTGAAGTAATCATTGCAACAATGTATTTTTTTTCTAGGCGCACTGGTGCTCCTAAATTAAAATTCCAGGTCGCACAGTAAAATATTTAGGCAGATATGCGAGTAAAATGTTCACACTGTAGAGCCCTGCGGGGATTCCCTTGTTGTTTCTCAATAACATTCCCAGTGGTAGGAGTTAATGGACAGAGTTAGGCTGAGAGGGTTGAATGTCCACACATGGTCAGATATCCACATCACTTTGCACACAGAGAGACTCCCCCCTTATCAGAGCTGTAGACATGGAGAAAGAAGGGGGAGGGGGGAACAGGGAGAAAAGAATCCTCACCAACCCGGCAGGAATTCCCCATGTGCAGTTTCCTGCATGCTCTCTGACCAGCTGGTGTGTGTGTTTCCTGCAGGCTGTATGAACGGCCGGTGGAAGGAGAAGCTTTTAGCCCTCATTGTTATTTAGCTGGGGGGGTTTGGAAATAGGTAGGCACACACATCTGAGCCTTCGGACCTCTGACCCTGGAATGTGGAGGGGAGGGGGTATGAGGGAGGGGGGTTGAGGATAGAGGGGTATGGGGCCTCTTGCTAATGCATATCAGGCTGTGTAACAAAAGCCAGGGCAAAGAAGGAAACACTGGGGGGACTAGACAACTGTGCCAACTCTGCTTTTTTCATGCACGTGCACACACATTTCATCACTGTTTTATAAAAAGTTTCACCCCAAAAAAACCTAGTAACAGTCTCACTCATGAGTCATATTCTAGTTGACTGACCATGCATTCCAGCTGCATGCTACATGACCCCACATACTACATGGTATCATGGAGAATGTTAGCAAAAAACTCAAGATCTCGAAAAAAGATCAATGGCTTTCTTTTGCAGTACAATAACAATCCAATAAAAATGTTTAACTACAACTGAAATACAAAAACACATGACTACTGGCATGTTATCCAATAAGAAGAACACAGGAGTTTTATCCAATGGGGTGGAGCGACCAGGAGTGGACCAATCGGGTGAGAAAAACAGATTGATGAGTGGGTGACTTCCTCTGATGTCATAATGGAAGAGGATGCATGGCCAATGACTGTGGGGTCCTGTTCATACACCTTAAAGGTGGACTCAGAAACATTTGTGTAAGCAGGAATGATTAATGCTGACAGGTTTATAAAGTGTTGGTTGTTGGTTAGAGATCGAGATCCTTGGTGCCTGACACGACCATTCAAAGGACATGACCTCACTCAACCCAAGTAACTTAGCAAGGGCATTGCTATCCTTAGCTGTGTCTCTGTGCTGTGTGGTGTTGCCTCTGTCTACAGTGTGGTGGTGGGTGTATGTCTGTTCATAGAGGGCGTATGGATGCTGTGTCCATCACAGTCACGTAGAAATATGTTGGGTCTTTCTTACCTTGTTGTCTTGGTGGTCAGGGGGTTTATCCGAACACTGAGAGGAAGAGTCACTAAGGCTCTGAGCCCTACTACCGAGGGCCCTGCTCCTTCGCTAAAAGGTAGAGAGGAACTTCACGTTACTAACGTAGACCCATGCTAAATATAGACTACATAAATAAATAAAAGCTAAATACAAAATAAATGAATAAATAAACTAAAAAAGGAAGCGGAACAGAAGACTTAAGCTAAATTAAGACCAAATTAATAAATAAAGCTAAATATAGGCTTTACTTATGAATAAATGAACTAAAACGGTAGAGAGGAACTTCACGTTTCTTAAGACTATCCGCTCACTAATCTCTGTGAGATATAAAATGTACACTACAAGTCAAAAGTTTGGACACACCTACTCATTCAATGGTTTTTCTTTATTTTTACTATTTTTTACATTGTAGAATAATAGTGAAGACATCAAAACTATGAAATAATACATATGGAATCATGTAGTAACCAAAAAAGTGTTCAACAAATCAAAATATATTTCATATTTGAGATTCTTCAAATAGCCACCCTTTGCCTTGATGACAGCTTTGCACACTATTGGCATTCTCTCAACCAGCTTCATGAGGTAGTCACCTGGAATGCATTTCAATTAACAGGTGTGCCTTCTTAAAAGTTAATTTGTGGAATTTATTTACTTCTTAATGCGATTGAGCCAATTAGTTGTGTTGTGACAAGATGGGGGGGGGTATACAGAAGATAGCCCTATTTGGTAAAAGACCAAGTCCATATTATGGTAAGAACAGCTCAAATAAGCAAAGACAAATGACAGTCCATCATTACTTTAAGACATGAAGGTCAGACAATACAGAACATTTCAAGAACTTTGAAAGTTTCTTCAAGTGCAGTTGCAAAAACCATCAAGCGCTATGATGAAACTGGCTCTCATGAGGACCGCCACAGGAATGGAAGACCCAGAGTTACCTCTGCTGCAGAGGATAAGTTCATTAGAGTTACCAGCCTCAGAAATTGCAGCCCAAATAAATGCTTCACAGAGTTCAAGTCACAGACACATCTCAACATCAACTGTTCAGAGGGGACTGTGTGAAACAGGCCTCCATAGTTGAATTGCTGCAAAGAAACCACTACTAAAGGACACCAATATACATTTTTTTAGGAACTCAGTCAGGGTCTCAATTTACTGCTGAGAGTTAGAATAATAGAATACACAAGGTGCAATTTCAAAATTTGGTTGTGCATCAGCAGTTTCTCTCTTGTTATGTTAGTCACTGTTAACCCATGTCAGCAAAAACATTTTTGATGAAACAAAATTCAAAAGGATAGGGCGGCACTGACTGCATGTGTGGGTATGGATATACAGAGACCCGCAAGCCACACATGATGAATTCAGATTTTTTGCGGCCCCTATCCCCATCAAGATTGCCCATTCCTGCTCTGTGACAGTCATGGTATTTTAAATGACGGTTATTGGCCAGCCAAATGACCGGGGTCACCGCAACAACAGTTAGAATATGACAACTTTTTTTTTTTTACATGCATTTTCTTCTCTACTCTGCTCCTGACTGCATGTGCTGCCATAGAAATCAAATGAATAAAAATGGGCGTGCCCATTCAACTCAATGATGGCAGTCATTTTTTTTTACACCTCAAACAGCAAGTAAACAAAGTCTCTTTTTACATCCTTTGAGAATGACAATAGTTCTTCAATGTAGCCCATTTGAAAAATCTTTCAAGCTCTCTCCCTTTCGATAACCACTCTGTGTGAAAGGGAAAAAAAATGTCATGCTCTGATCCGGCCTTCCTGATTACTTCTTATCCCTTGCGCAAATAGCCTACAGCTGTGTCTGCCAGGAGCTCACTGGCGCGGGAAACTCTGAGGGTCCAGAATATTTTATACAGTGTTTCAAGTTCCTTGCAGACAGGCCATGCTAGCCAATGTGATTTATTTTCTACCCGGAGGCTGCGATGATTTTACTTGTTGGCTATTTTTACATAGTTGGCAATGGCAATAGAAGTTACTTTTAGATTTGTATAATTTTGATTTAGTTTGAATTTGTATTAATCACATGACAATAATTTTGAGCTACAAAGGCTTTATTATAAAATACATTAAACTGTTCCACGAAAATATGCATATGAAAACCATAACTGGCACGCAGATTGGTAAAATTGGTAAGATAAATTGGCACTCCTAATGGAAAAGGATGGCGATCCCTGGTGTAGCCTATTAGTGGCAACTTCGGGAGCGTAACGGCAGAATCTGCGAAGGCCAGAAGCAGCGGGAGGGAGGTGGTTCGGGAATATGTTTTCTTCTTCTGGTTTGGCTATCTTGATCTCTGGCTCCCTCTTGAGTCATTTGTGTGTCTTAATTATTTACATCACAGTGTGCTTAAAGCATCAGACAAGCTCAGTAGCCTACATTTAGTCCAAAAAAAATGTAAACACATAGGGTGTGTCTATACAGTGGGGGAAAAAAGTATTTAGTCAGCCACCAATTGTGCAAGTTCTCCCACTTAAAAAGATGAGAGAGGCCTGTAATTTTCATCATAGGTACATGTCAACTATGACAGACAAATTGAGATTTTTTTTCCCAGAAAATCACATTGTAGGATTTTTAATGAATTTATTTGCTAATTATGGTGGAAAATAAGTATTTGGTCACCTACAAACAAGCAAGATTTCTGGCTCTCACAGACCTGTAACTTCTTCTTTAAGAGGCTCCTCTGTCCTCCACTCATTACCTGTATTAATGGCACCTGTTTGAACTTGTTATCAGTGTAAAAGACACCTGTCCACAACCTCAAACAGTCACACTCCAAACTCCACTATGGCCAAGACCAAAGAGCTGTCAAATGACACCAGAAACAAAATTGTAGACCTGCACCAGGCTGGGAAGACTGAATCTGCAATAGGTAAGCAGCTTGGTTTGAAGAAATCAACTGTGGGAGCAATTATTAGGAAATGGAAGACATACAAGACCACTGATAATCTCCCTCGATCTGGGGCTCCACGCAAGATCTCACCCCGTGGGGTCAAAATGATCACAAGAACGGTGAGCAAAAATCCCAGAACCACACGGGGGGACCTAGTGAATGACCTGCAGAGAGCTGGGACCAAAGTAACAAAGCCTACCATCAGTAACACACTACGCCGCCAGGGACTCAAATCCTGCAGTGCCAGACGTGTCCCCCTGCTTAAGCCAGTACATGTCCAGGCCCGTCTGAAGTTTGCTAGAGTGCATTTGGATGATCCAGAAGAGGATTGGGAGAATGTCATATGGTCAAAATAGAACTTTTTGGTAAAAACTCGTCGTGTTTGGAGGACAAAGAATGCTGAGTTGCATCCAAAGAACACCATACCTACTGTGAAGCATGGGGGTGGAAACGTCATGCTTTGGGGCTGTTTTTCTGCAAAGGGACCAGGACGACTGATCCGTGTAAAGGAAAGAATGAATGGGGCCATGTATCGTGAGATTTTGAGTGAAAACCTCCTTCCATCAGCAAGGGCATTGAAGATGAAACGTGGCTGGGTCTTTCGGCATGACAATGATCCCAAACACACCGCCCGGGCAACGAAGGAGTGGCTTCGTAAGAAGCATTTCAATGTCCTGGAGTGGCCTAGCCAGTCTCCAGATCTCAACCCCATAGAAAATCTTTGGAGGGAGTTGAAAGTCCGTGTTGCCCAGCGACAGCCCCAAAACATCACTGCTCTAGAGGAGATCTGCATGGAGGAATGGGCCAAAATACCAGCAACAGTGTGTGAAAACCTTGTGAAGACTTACAGAAAAAGTTTGACCTGTGTCATTGCCAACAAAGGGTATATAACAAAGTATTGAGAAACTTTTGTTATTGACCAAATACTTATTTTCCACCATAATTTGCAAATAAATTCATTAAAAATCCTACAATGTGATTTTCTGGATTTTTTTTCCTCATTTTGTCTGTCATGGTTGACGTGTACCTATGATGAAAATTACAGGCCTCTCTCATCTTTTTAAGTGGGAGAACTTGCACAATTGGTGGCTGACTAAATACTTTTTATCCCCACTGTATATGGAAAGAACTCACGTTTAAAATGTTCGACCAGTCGATTGGTCGAAAGAACAGACAACTCTTGGTCGACCAAGATTTTATTTAGTCTGGGACAGCCCTACATTGCATGAGCCATATGATATCAGTTAACATACTTTGAATGAACATTCTACATTACCATGGAAATTATTGCATCACAATACCAGGCAGCCATTGCGAATGTACCCATGCGTTTACCAGTGAAATTGCCAGGGTTAGAGATTCCAAGCCCGTTCTATTCATTATATGTCTATGTGTGCTGCTGCAGGGAGGGGGGTGTTGCCTAGGCAACCGAAGACTAATTTGCTACCACGCCTTGCTTGTTTTAGCAAGGAGCAACAAAGTTTCACCACGTTGTTAAGAGTCCATGTTACTAAAGAAACAGACTCAACCACACGAATACCCAGCCGTCCCGTCTTCAGTAAATGTATGGTTATTTTATTTTCATGATGGTCTTCATCCATAACTGTTGGATACACGGTTATAAGGTAATTGTGCCAGCCCTTAAACGCACACACACACACACTGAAAGGACCCTTCCCCTGATCTAAATCTCCCAGGCACAATGTTCCAGAGGCAGACTATTTCAAGTTGACTAGATTTACCACCAATCTATTCAAGGAAAACCAACGTTGAGCCATTTCTGGTCTACTGTAAGAGAACATCATCAATCTATGGCCCCATTGACCACATAAAGAGGATTACTAATGTAACAACATCACAATGTCACGACAAGAAGACAAAACCTGTAAATGTCATGTTCCGAACATGACATTCATCAACCCATGTGGTGTCTTGTGAAATCCATTCTGCTACCAACATTGGCTTGTCTGTCATTGATTCCTTCTCATGCGTTTCTCTTCTCCTCTATTCTGTACCAGCCTAATTACATCAGACCCCACCATACAAAGCCATTACACAGGATCAATAGAACTACAAGCATTTGTTAACATCATAAAATGTCATCACTGTGTGTGTGTGTGTACGTGCGAAGGACGCTAAATAATGTTAAGCCATTGCTTTATCTAATGCTACCCCCCCCCCCTTTAAACCCCAATGCTTCAGTAAGAATCCTACCCCCACTCCGTGTGTGTATTTTTCCCCTTGATGGATGGTAGGGGTGGAACAGCTGGGGCTCTAGCTCCAAAGAGCTCTGAGAGAATAGAGAGAGGGAGGAAAAGAGGGAAAGAGAGAGCGGGAGTGTATGGATGTGTGAGTGAAAGCATTTGTAGTGTGTGTCTGTGTGGAGTGGTGTGTACGAATGTGAATTGGAAAGCATCTCTTTACCCATTTGTAACCCTAATCCCAGTACCCCTCACCCTCACCCCCTACCCTCTCCCAGCCCCAGACAGCCAGACAGGAAGCCCTGTGGACTGGGGCTGTCGTCCGGTGCAGAGGTCCAGTGTCAGAGTGGAGCTCCATACCCTAGGGACCTCGCCCTGCCGCTGTAACCCAAACCGCTGCACCCGGCCTGGGCTTAGCATACAGGGGGCAGGGGGGTAGAGGGTGAAGGGGACAAAGGGCCTGGGAGGCACTGCTGATTTGTCAATGAGATTAGATGGGGTTGATGGAGGGGGGCTGGAGGGGGAGAGGGATGGGGGTGGCGGGGGAGAGGGCTGGAGAGGGGGAGAGAGAGAAGCTTGAGAGGAGTGGGGCAAAAGAGGAGAGAGGGAATGGATGGTTGTGTGGAGGGAGGGAGAGCGAGAAGGGAAGGAGGGAGGAAGAGAGAGAGAGAGAGAAATGAGGGAGAGAGAGAGGAGCTAGAGATTAAAGGATGACTCCACTTTCAGCTGTTGTAATTGGCAGAGAAGAGTGCCAAGTCATTCAAGAAATGAGAATGTGTGTGTGTGTGTGTGTGTGTGTGTGGGGGGGGGGGGGGGGGGGGGGGGGCGGTCCTTCACAAAGCTTACCGTTTTTGTTCAAACAGACAGAGGGAAGCAAGAATGTGAGAGGTCTATTCAATCAAAACTAGATTCAAGGTTTCTGAAGTAAGTGAGAGACTATTCCTCCTCCCCAGCACAGTAAGACAGTTAGGAAAAATAGTAGCGAGAGAGCGAGAGAGAGAAAAAGAGAGTGAAAGAAAGAGAAAGAGTGAGATCTTACCAGTTTGCTGTAGTGGTACTTGCAGTAGCCACAGTACTTGACGTTGTCTGCGTCCGACCCCTGCTCCTCACACAACAACCCAGCAAACTGGGCACTGAGGAGAGGAGAGGAGAGAGAGGAAGTGTCAAGAGAAAGAAGGGGATAGAGATAGGTGAAAAGAGACTAAAGACAAGGAGAGAGATTATGTATTTACTATGTTAACAGATAGACAGTGATGTATTTTTTGCTGTGTTAATAAAGCTGTAGGTCTTTGAATGTGGCTCACAATGTGAACGTGTTAATAAAGCTGTAGGTATTTGAAAGGGGCTCGCTCACCATGTGACGTGGAAGGCTTGTCGGCAGCCATGTTTGTTGCAGGTCATGCAGGCCCCGGTGGCAGCTTTACTCTCTCTGCCCTGGTCCTCACAGATGTAACACGTCTACACACACAGACAAGAAAACACATCCAGTCACACACCCAGAAATGTAGGGACAGAGTGAAGTACAGTGAGGGAAAAAAGTATTTGATCCCCTGCTGATTTTGTACGTTTGCCCACTGACAAAGAAATGATCAGTCTATAATTTTAATGGTAGGTTTATTTGAATAGTGAGAGAGAGAATAACAAACAAAAAATCCAGAAAAACACATGTCAAGAATGTTATAAATTGATTTGCATTTTAAATGAGGGAAATAAGTATTTGACCCCCTCTCAATCAGAAAGATTTCTGGCTCCCAGGTGTCTTTTATACAGGTAACGAGCTGAGATTAGGAGCACACTCTTAAAGGGAGTGCTCCTAATCTCAGCTTGTTACCTGTATAAAAGACACCTGTCCACAGAAGCAATCAATCAATCAGATTCCAAACTTTCCACTATGGCCAAGACCAAAGAGCTCTCCAAGGATGTCAGGGACAAGATTGTAGACATACACAAGGCTGGAATGGGCTACAAGACCATCGCCAAGCAGCTTGGTGAGAAGGTGACAACAGTTGGTGCGATTATTCGCAAATGGAAGAAACACAAAAGTACTGTCAATCTCCCTCGGCCTGGGGCTCCATGCAAGATCTCACCTCGTGGAGTTGCAATGATCATGAGAACGGTGAGGAATCAGCCCAGAACTACACGGGAGGATCTTGTCAATGATCTCAAGGCAGCTGGGACCATAGTCACCTAGAAAACAATTGGTAACACACTACGCCGTGAAGGACTGAAATCCTGCAGCGCCCGCAAGGTCCCCCTGCTCAAGAAAGCACATATACAGGGCCGTCTGAAGTTTGCCAATGAACATCTGAATGATTCAGAGGAGAACTGGGTGAAAGTGTTGTGGTAAGATGAGACCAAA
Organism: Coregonus lavaretus; assembly: GCF_964263955.1. Classification (NCBI taxonomy): domain Eukaryota; kingdom Metazoa; phylum Chordata; class Actinopteri; order Salmoniformes; family Salmonidae; genus Coregonus; species Coregonus lavaretus. The sequence goes on along the minus strand of NW_028159301.1, from coordinate 69,316 downwards.
ATCGAGCTCTTTGGCATCAACTCAACTCGCCGTGTTTGGAGGAGGAGGAATGCTGCCTATGACCCCAAGAACAACATCCCCACCGTCAAACATGGAGGTGGAAACATTAAGCTTTGGGGGTGTTTTTCTGCTAAGGGGACAGAACAACTTCACCGCATCAAAGGGACGATGGACAGGGCCATGTACCGTCAAATCTTGGGTGAGAACCTCCTTCCCTCAGCCAGGGCATTGAAAATGGGTCGTGGATGGGTATTCCAGCATGACAATGACCCAAAACACACGGCCAAGGCAACAAAGGAGTGGCTCAAGAAGAAGCACATTAAGGTCCTGGAGTGGCCTAGCCAGTCTCCAGACCTTAATCCCATAGAAAATCTGTGGAGGGAGCTGAATGTTCGAGTTGCCAAACGTCAGCCTCGAAACCTTCATGACTTGGAGAAGTTCTGCAAAGAGGAGTGGAACAAAATCCCTCCTGAGATGTGTGCAAACCTGGTGGCCAACTACAAGAAACGTCTGACCTCTGTGATTGCCAACAAGGGTTTTTCCACCAAGTACTAAGTCATGTTTTGCAGAGGGGTCAAATACTTATTACCCTCATTAAAATGCAAATCCATTTATAACATTTTTGACATGCGTTTTTCTGGATTTTTGTTTGTTATTCTGTCTCTCACTGTTCAAATGTTTAATTGTACCTTTATTTAACTAGGCAAGTCAGTTAAGAACAAATTCTTATTTACAATGACGGCCTACACCGGCCAAACCCGGACAACGCTGTGCCAATTGTGCGCCGCCCTATGGGACTCCCAATCACGGCCGGTTGTGATATAGCCTGGAATCGAACCAGGGGGTCTGTAGTGACGCCTCAAGCACTGAGATGCAGTGCCTTAGACCGCTGCGCCACTCGGGAGCCTACCATTAAAATTATAGACTGATCATGTCTTTGTCAGTGGGCAAACATACAAAATCAGCAGGGGATCAAATACTTTTTTCCCTCACTGTATGTGTGTGTGTGTGTGTGTGTGTGTGTGTGTACCTTGTTGTAGCGATCGTGGGGGACAGACTGTAGTACGATGGGTTCCATGGTGGAGACGTTAGCAAACTCCACTTCAGGGATGTAGAGGGCACACACAACATGGGCCCAACCTATACACACACACACAGAGAGAGCAGACCTCAGTACACACATTATAACCTATTCAAAACACACACAACATGGGCCCAACCTGTACACAGAGGGCAGAAATACACAAAATCCCCTTCAATTTCAATCCATGTGTGGAGCGGCGTAACTAGAGCAGGACAGGGCCAGTTGAATGAGAGGTCAGATGGTGGTGAATCCTTCCTCTCTCCCTCCCTCCGTTTTCCTTCTGTTCCCTCTATTCCAGGAACAACAACACGCTTCAACTTACAGTTGAACCCCTGACCTGCCTTTGACCTCCCCAGAGGACAGGGGGGAGGAGGATGGGGGGGGGGAGAGAGCGTGTCAGGGTGATGTTGTTGGCAGAGGACTATAAAACAGGGCCATAAAACCTCACAGAGCCCCCCATATACGCATGCAGGCACACCAGGGTTTCCGTTATGAAAATGTGGCGCTGGACATTTGACCGGCAGCATTTTAATTTACCAGTCATTTGAGAAGTGTGCCATTTATCAATATGCATTGGTTGCGTAACCTGATTAGGGCGTCTACCCATGGTGAGCAGAATGACAGAAATCACATTTCAATTATGGTAATTATACTTAACAGAACATGCAAGTCAAGGATGCAATGACGTGTGTCTTTACCACACACTTTGAAGATGTTCGAATAAAATGTTCAAATTTACTTTTCCTCAGCCAACAGCTGAGTAACAAACAGCAAAATCTCTAGCCTATGCATAAGCGGCGTGTGAGTTTCAAATTTGGGGAAGCATTCCATACATCATCACATTTGTAGACTTATCCAAGACAGCCTACTATTCGCAATGTGATGATTAGATCGGATAGTCATAATTTAGCCTAATAATATAACTCAAATCACTGATTGCAAAAAAGACTGTTCAATGCATGGTATGGCGTAGAGGTGGCAGGCCAGTATAGTGTTAGAGTGTTGGGCCAGTAACCGAAAGGTCACTGGCCCGAATACCCAAACCGACAAGGTGAAAAATCTGTCAATGTGCCTGCCCTTGAGCAAGGCACTTAACCCCAATTTGCTCCAGGGGTGCCATACTACTATTGCCGACACTGTGAAACAACACATTTCACTGCACCTTCCAGTGTATGTGACAATACATCTTATTTTCAATTAGTATTTTCATTGGAGATATGTTTCTTCTTACTTTGCGAAAAATGAAAAACACATTTAATTCTCCTACACTTTACAGTGCATTCGGAAAGTATTCAGACCCCTTGACTTTTTCCACATTTTGTTACGTTAGAGCCTTATTCTAAAATTGATTAAAATAGTTTTTTTCCCCTCATCAATATTCACACAATACCCCATAATGACAAAGCAAAAACGGGTTTGTACACATTTTAGCAAATTTATACAACAAAAAAACACTGAAATAATCACATTTACATAAGTATTCAGACCCTTTACTCAGTACCTTTGGCAGCGATTACAGCCTCGAGTCTTCTTGGGTATGACACTAAAAGCTTGGCACACCTGTATTTGGGGAGTTTCTCTCATTATTCTCTGCAGATCCTCTCAAGCTTTGTCAGCTTGGATGGGGAGCGTCGCTGCAAAACTATTTTCAGGCCTCTCCAGAGATGTTCGATCGGGTTCAAGTCCGGGCACTGGCTGGGCCACTCAAACACATTCAGAGACTTGTTCCGAAGCCACTCCTGTGTTGTCTTGGCTGTGTGCTTAGGGTCGTTGTCCTGTTGGAAGGTGAACCTTCGCCCCAGTCTGAGGTCCTGAGTGCTCTGGAGCAGGTTTTCATCAAGGATCTCTCTGTACTTTGCTTCGTTCATCTTTCCCTCGATCCTGACTAGTCTCCCAGTCCCTGGCACTGAAAAACATCCCCACAGCATGATGCTGCCACCACCATGCTTCACCATGCTTTTCCTCCAGACGTGACATTTGGCATTGAGGCCAAAGAGTTAAATCTTGGTTTCATCAGTACGAGAGAACCTTGTTTCTCATGGTCTGAGAGTCTTTAGGTGCCTTTTGGCAAATACAGTGCCATCACTTTGGCTGTCATGTGCCTTTTACTGAGGAGTGGCTTCCGTCTGGCCACCCTACCATAAAGGCCTGATTGGTGGAGTGCTGCAGAGATGGATGTCCTTCTGGAAGGTTCTACCATCTCCACAGAGGAACTCTGGAGCTCTGTCAGAGTGACCATCGGGTTCTTGGTCACCTCCCTGACCAAGGCCCTTCTCCCCCGGTTGTTCAGTTTGGCTGGGCGGCCAGCTCTAGGAAGATTCTTGGTGGTTCTAAACTTCTTCCATTTAAGAATGATGGAGGCCACAGTGTTTTTAGGGACCTTCAATGCCGCATACATTTTTTGGTACCCTTCCCAAGATCTGTGCCTCGACACAATCCTGGATCTGATCTTTATGGACAATTCCTTCGACCTCATGGCTTGGTTTTTGTTCTGACATGCACTGTCAACCGTGGGACCTTATATAGACAATTAATTTGATCACAGGTGGACACCAATCAAGTTGTAGAAACATCTCAAGGATGATCAATGGAAAAAGGATGCACCTGAGCTCAATTTCTAGTCTCATAGCAAAGGGTCTGAATACTTACAGTACCAGTCAAAAGTTTGGACACACCTACTCATTCAAGGGTTTTTCTTTATTTTTACTATTTTCTACATTGTATGGAATCATGTAGTAACCAAAAAAGTGTTAAACAAATCAAAATATATTTTATATTTGAGATTCTCCAAAGTAGGATAAACTGGAGGAGGCGGCCTCCCGAGTGGCGCAGAGGTCTAAGGCACTGAATCGCAGGCGTCACTACAGACCCGGGTTCGATCCCAGGCTGTGTCACAGCTGGCCGTGACCGGGAGACCCATGAGGCGGTGCACAAATGGCCCAGCGTCATCCGGGTTAGGGGAGGGTTTGGACGGCCGGGATTTCCTTGTCCCATCGCGCTCTAGCAATCCCTTGTGGCGGGCCGGGCGCCTGCAAACTGACTTTGGTCACATTGGTGCGGCTGGTTTCCGGGTTAAGCGAGCAGTGCGGCTTGGCAGTGTCGTGTTTCGGAGGACGCATGGCTCTCAACCTTCGCCTCTCCCAAGTCCGTAGGGGAGTTGCAGCAATGGGACAAGACTGTAACTACCAATTGGGGAGAAAAAGGGGTAAAAGTACAAACAATTATATATAATAATAATAACAACAAAAACTAACAAAAAAACTGGAGGAGGAAAGTATTGTCCAAAAACTAACTTTTAAGTGGCACTGACCCAACAATGATAAAGAGTGAATACTCACCGGAGATATGGCAGATGCTCTCCGCTGCTGCCTATAACATAGGCTATTAGCCTACTATTGTTCACTCAATTAAGTTGATAATTTTGATAACTAAAAGACAGATTAGAGTATTTTAATTGTCTTCTCTTTAAAGCAATAGCCATTTGCTTTCCAAACTATGTTTTCCCGCGATTGCATTTAGACTTCTCACTGACAGCTGCAACTCAACAATCATCTATTTGGTATTTGCTGCGCACGCTGCCTTTTCCTTCCGAGTGTTGAAAACAATCCACACATTTTTATTTTTAAGGCTAGGGGAAGCTAAAGATCCTCTATGGCCAAATCATGCTTTAGTAGCCTTTTATGAATGATTTTATTTATTTCTGTATAAACAGGAGAAGGCTAATTAGGCTATATAATTTTGGCAATTTAATTCAATTTACTTAGAAAAAGCTTAGCTTCCCCTAGCCTTATGGACACACCACCTATGAGCCTATGTCAATCTACTATCCCAAATGGTAGAAATGTTTACCTATTCGGTTGGTCAGTTTGTCGAGAAAGAAACAGCCCAACAGACTCTGGGACAGTTGTGGGACGATAGATCCCAAATTCATCCAACCAGTAGGCCTAGGCTACAAAAACAATCTGACGCAACAGATCAGAACGTTTAGCTTAAAATTGATAAAATATTATTTATTCACATTATCAGAGCAGCAATACGCACAAGGCAGCAGGCTATGCGTGAATGTGTATTTGTTAACTGGACAATTAAAGAAAGTTGAAAACCAATAGAAGAACATGTGAGAAACGGGCTACTGGTTTCAATGGCATATGAAAGTCTTTTTTATTTATTTTTTATTGCCTCCACGGATTTTGCCTCATAATATGTAGTAAAACGTTCAGGTTTCAAACAATTAAGAAGCTATATGTTTCAAAATGCATACTGCCTCCAGCTCATTGCAAAGTGGTGTGTCATGCGCTGATGAAGCCTACCACCTTCCATTGCCTATGCATTTGAATGGTGAATTGGAAGCGCGCTTCAATTACCAAATCAAATCAAATTTTATTTGCCACATGTGCCGAATACAACCGGTGTAGACATTACAGTGAAATGCTTACTTACAAGCCCTTAACCAACAATGCAAAGTAAAAAAAAAAAAAAAAAGTGTTAAGCAAAACATTATTTTTTTTATAACTAAAGAGCAGCAGTAAAATAAAATAACAGTAGGGAGGCTATATACAGGGGGGTACCGGTGCAGAGTCAAAGTGCGGGGGCACCTGCCAGTTGAGAAATATGAATAGTAGCTATTTTTAATCGTGGCCCAAAAATAGTTTTTTACACATGATTGCATTTAGAAATGTTGCTCAATGATTGGACTTATAAAAGCGCTGTCTGATAGATTTTCCGCTCAAAGGCACTGTATGCTATGAGCGTGTGATAAATAAGATACAGTGCCATCAAAAAGTATTCACACCCCTTGAATTTTTCCAAATATTGTTGTGGTATAGCCTTAATAAAATTATGTTTTTCAATTTTTTTAAACAAATTAATTAAAAATGAAAAGCTGAAATGTCTTGAGTCAATAAGTATTCAACCCCTTTATTATGGCAAGCCTAAATAAATTCAGGAGTAAACATTTGCTTAACAAGTAATAAATTGCACGGACTCTTTCTGTGTGCAAAAATAGTGTTTAACATGATAAATGACTACCTCATCTCTGTACCCCACACACAATTATCTGTAAGGTCCCTCAGTCGAGCAGTGAATTTTAAACACATATTCAACCACAAAGACCAGGGAGATTTACCAACGCCTCGCAAAGAAGGGCACCTATTGGTAGATGGTAAAAAATAAAAAAAGCAGACATTGAATATCCCCTTGAGCATGGTGAAGTTATTAATTACACTTTGGATGGTGTATCAATACACCCAGTCACTACAAAGATACAGGTGTCCTTCCTAACTCAGTTGCCAGAGAGGAAAGAAACTGCTCAGGGATTTCACAATGAGGCCAATTGTGACTTTAAAACAGTTAAAGTGTTTAATGGCTGTGATAGGAAAAAACTGAGGATGGACTTAAATTTACTTCAGAATCTATGGCAAGACCTGAAAACAGTTGCCTAGCAATGATCAAGAACCAATTTCACAGAGCTTGAAGAATTTTGAAAAGAAAAATGGGCAAATGTTTCACAATCCAGGTGTGGAAAGCTCTTAGAGACTTACCCAGAAAGATTCACAGCTGTAATCGCTGCCAAAGGTGCTTCTACAAAATATTGACTCAGTGGTGTGAATACTTATGTAAATGAGATACTTCTGTATTTCATTTTCAATAAACTTGCAAACATTTTAAAAACATGTTTCCACGTTGTAATTATGGGATATTATGTGTAGATGGGCGAGAATGTATTTTCATTTAATCCATTTTGAATTCGGGCTATAACACAACAAAATGCGGAATAAGTCAAGGAGTATGAATACTGTCTGAAGGCCCTGTACATAACGAATATACACACGTGCCAATTTAATTCCACTAAATTATGCAAATTAACCCATAGACAGGTAAGCATGACCGGTCAAATGTATTTACATCAACTGGTATTCTCATCAATGAATAGGCTAAAAAGCATTATTCCACAATGGGATTGTTTTCCCGGACAATTGGTCGGTGCAAATTGTATTTATCAGATTCAAAAAACAACAAAAAAATGCTGGCTATTATCAGTTAACGGAAACCCTGACACACACAAACATACAGTTACAGATTGCTTTCTGTCTACCACTTGAAACCTAGCCAGACGTTTACCTAACATATTAATCCCTGTTTACCTTCTGGCACTGCAGGCAGCAGCCTCACCTAAAAAGACAGACAGACACAGACACACAGAGAGACAGAGAGACAGAGAGACAGAGAGACAGAGAGACAGAGAGACAGAGAGAGAGAGAGAGAGAGAGAGAGAGAGAGAGAGAGAGAGAGAGAGAGAGAGAGAGAGAGAGAGAGATCAGGTAGTAAAATGGTGTGTGATGTTTTGATGTCTCCCCACAGGCCAGGTCACAATCCTACAACTGTGCCTCTCTCCAACACACACTCATATTCCGTCCATGTTCACAGTCTTCGCTGTGACCTCCTGGTGAACCCAGAGAGGAGCCTCCTCCCAGCCTGGCCCGCCCCCTCATAAACACACACATGTAGGCCTGCACAATTCATCTACTTTTAATCGAAATTGCGAGGTTGACATGTGCAATATCCATATCGCAAGAGGCTGAGATTTGACGCCCTATAATATGTCATCTCTCTCCAGTCTCCCTCCCTCTCTCATGCGGCTACTTGCTTTCGACACACACCAAGCCCCGCCCCCTGTCACTCAAGCAGGCACAGCTGGCTGTTAGATTCACTCACTCAACCTGCGTCTGCAATACATGCGTCTGTTAGCTAGCCATGCAGTCAAGAAACAAGGACGACACTTATTCCAACTTTGCTTCTTCATACCAATCCACATGTTTTCTGTATTATACTATTAGTTTGTGTACCTTTATCTCTGCAAGCCGCTAGTTAGTTATTAGTCTTATCAAGCTTCACATCGTGCCTAAAAAAAAAAGTGTTAGCCACTAATGCTAATCGCTAACTAGCTAGCTAAGTACATTGAGCTAGTAAAGATTATGGAGCTAGGGCTAATTCGGCTGCCAGTGGTGGTGCCAGCATGTTACTTGTGCAACGACATGTTCTGAATCAGAGCGAAATAGGTGAAGCATATTCTAAAATCTTTGTCTGAATATAACATCTTTTCAAATCAATCAAATAAAATGGTATTTGTCACATGCGCCGGATACAACGGGTGTAGACTTAACTGTGAAATGCTTGCTTACGAGCCCTTCCCTACGATACAGAGTTTTAAAATTATAATAAAAACAAAAAAATAGTAACACAAGAGGAATAAAATACATTAGAATAGAGCTATATATAGGGAGTACCAGTACCAGATCAATGTGCAGAGGTATGACATATTTGAGGTAGATACAGTTGAAGTCGGAAGTTTACATACACTTAGGTTGGAGTCATTAAAACTCGTTTTTCAACCACTCCACACATTTCTTGTTAACAAACTATAGTTTTGGCAAGTCGGTTAGGACATCTACTTTGTGCATGACAGAAGTAATTTTTCCAACAATTGTTTACAGACAGATTATTTCACTTATAATTCACTGTATCACAATTCCAGTGGGTCAGAAGTTTACATACACTAAGTTGACTGTGCCTTTAAACAGCTTGGAAAATTCCAGATGATGATGTCATGGCTTTAGAAGCTTCTGATAGGCTAATTGACATCAATTGAGTCAATTGGAGGTGTACCTGGGGATGTATTTCAAGGCCTACCTTCAAACTCAGTGCCTCTTTGCTTGACATCATGGGAAAATCCCCTCAGAAAAAAAATGGTACACCTCCACAAGTCTGGTTCATCCTTGGGAGCAATTTCCAAACGCCTGAAGGTACCACGTTCATCTGTACAAACAATAGTACGTAAGTATAAACACCATGGGACCACACAGCCGTCATACCGCTCAGGAAGGAGATGCGTTCTGTCTCCTAGAGATGAACGTACTTTGGTGCGAAAAGTGCAAATCAATCCCAGAACAACAGCAAAGGACCTTGTGAAGATGCTGGAGGAAACAGGTACAAAATTATCTATATCCACAGTAAAACAAGTCCTATATCGACATAACCTGAAAGGCCGCTCAGCAAGGAAGAAGCCACAGCTCAAAACCGCCATAAAAAAGCCAGACTAGGGTTTGCAACTGCACATGGGGACAAAGATCATACTTTTTGGAGAAATGTCCTCTGGTCTGATGAAACAAAAATAGAACTGTTTGGCCATAATGACCATCGTTATGTTTGGAGGAAAAAAGGGGTCACTTGCAAGTTGAAGAACACCATCCCAACCGTGAAGCACGTGGGTGGCAGCATCATGCTGTGGGGGTGCTTTGCTGCAGGAAGGACTGGTGCACTTCACAAAATAGATGGCATCATGAGGAAGGAAAATTATGTGGATATATTGAAGCAACATCTCAAGACATCAGTCAGGAAGTTAAAGCTTGGTCGCAAATGGGTCTTCCAAATGGACAATGACCCCAAGCATACTTCCAAAGTTGTGGCAAAATGGCTTAAGGACAACAAAGCCAAGGTATCGGAGTGGCCACTAAGCCCTGATCTCAATCCTATAGAACATTTGTGGGCAGAACTGAAAAAGCATGTGCGAGCAAGGAGGCCTACAAACCTGACTCAGTTACACCAGCTCTGTCAGGCGGAATGGGCCAAAATTCACCCAACTTATTGTGGGAAGCTTGTGGAAGGCTACCCGAAACGTTTGACCCAAGTTAAACAATTTAAAGGCAATGCTACCAAATACTAATTGAGTGTATGTAAACTTCTGATCCACTGGGAATGTGATGAAAGAAATAAAAGCTGAAATAAATCATTCTCTCTACTATTATTCTGACATTTCACATTCTTAAAATAAAGTTGTGATCCTAACTGACCTAAGACAGGGAATTTTTACTAGGATTAAATGTCAGGAATTGTGAAAAACTGAGTTTAAATGTATTTGGCTAAGGTGTGTGTAAACTTCCGACTTCAACTGTATGTACATGAAGGCAGGGTAAAGTGACTAAGCATCAGGATAGATACGAGTAAAATAAAGAACAGAGTAGCAGAAGCACGTGATGAGTGTAAAAGTGTGTTTGTGAGTGTGTATTTGTCTTGTGTCGTATGCGTGTATTTTTGTGTTGTCGGTAGGCATGTGTGTGCGTATGTAATGAATGTGTGTGGGTGTCAGTGTAGTGTGTGTATATAGCGTGTGTATATAGTATTGTGCATAGAGTCAGTGCAAGATAGGGTCAGTGCAGATAGTCCAGGTAACCATTAATTAACTATTTAGCAGTTTTATGGCTTGGGGGTAGAAGCGGTCTCGGAGCCTGTTGGTAGCAGTGTGAACAGATTATGGCTTGAGTGGCTGAAGTCTTTTCCAATTCTTCAGGCCTTCCTCTGACACCGCCTGGTATAGAGGTCCTGGATGGCAGGGAGCTCAGCCCTAGTGATGTACTGGGCTGTCTGCACCACACTCTGTAGCGCTTCGCAGTAGAGGGTGGTGCATTTGCCATATCAAGTGGTGATGCATTCAGTCAAGATGCTCTCGATGGTGCAGCTGTAGAACTTTTGGAGGACAGAAGAGCCCATGCAAAATCTTTTCAGCTTCCTGAGGCGGAAGAGGCGCTGCGGTGTCCTGTTCACGACTATGCGGGTGTGTGTGGACCATGTAAGTCCTTAGTGATGTGGACGCCAAGGAACTTGAAGCTCTCGACCCGCTCCACTACTGCCCCGTCAATATGGATGGGGACGTGCTCTCTCCTCTTTCTCCTGTAGTCCACGATCAGCTACTTGGTCTTACTGACGTTGAAGGAGAGGTTGTTGTCATGGAACCACACTGCCAAGTCTCTGACCTCCTCCCTGCAGGCTGTATCATCGCCGTCTGCGATCAGGCCTACCACCGTTGTGTCGTCCGCAAACTTGATGATGGTGTTGGAGTCGTGCTTGGCCACGCAGTCGTGGATGAACAGGGAGTACAGGAGGAGACTAAGCACACACCCTTGAGGGGCACCTTTGTTGAGGATCAGTGTTGCGGAGGTATTGTTGCCTACCCTCACCACCTGGGTAATTAGGGTCCCCTGGGAAACACTGACCAACACATTGGCTTCTACCCTATAACAACTACTACTATACTGGCTTTTTCATTTGTTGTCATGCCAATAGCCTACTCATTCCATTTCTATGATTCCAACAGATCACATAATATATACTACTACAATATATGCCATTTATTAGTGATGGGAGAAAAAAATATCTGAATATTATTTTTGCGGTAGTAGGCTGTACCTGCACCAAAACTCCAGTATGTGTATTTCATAGCTTGTTGTCCATCTTCCATTTAAAAAAGGAGCCAATTTGTTTTCAACACTTTTTCTCATGGCTCTCTCTTGTCCCTCTGCAGCAGACATATGGTGAGCAATATGTTTGGAACATTGAATCACAATAAAATCACAGTATCAAATCGCAATACACATCATATCAGCACCTTAGTATCGTGATAAGATCGTATCGTGAGGTCCCTGGCAATTCCCAGCCCTACCTTTTATATATACAGTACCAGTCAAAAGTTTGGACACACCTACTCATTCCAGGGTTTTTCTTTATTTTTACTATTTTCTACATTGTAGAATAATAGTGAAGACATCAAAACTATGAAATAATACATATGCAATCATGTAGTAACCAAAAAAGTGTTAAACAAATAAAAATATATGTCGTTATATTTGATATTATTCAAAGTAGCCACCCTTTGCCTTGATGACAGCTTTGCACACTCTTGGCATTCTCTCAACCAGCTTCATGAGGTAGTCACCTGGAATGCATTTAAATTAACAGGTGTGCCTTGTTAAAAGTTAATTTGTGGAATTTATTTCCTTCTTAAAGTGTTTGAGCCAAACAGTTGTGTTGTGACAAGGTAGGGGTGGTATACAGAAGATGGTATTTTACCAAATAGGGCTAAGTCCATATTATGGCAAGAACAGCTCAAATAAGCAAAGGGAAACAACAGTCCATCATTACTTTAAGACATGAAGGTCAGTCAATCCAGAACATTTCAAGAACTTTGAAAGTTTCTTCAAGTGCAGTCACAAAAACCATCAAGCGCTATGATGAAACTGGCACTCATGAGGACCGCCACAGGAATGGAAGACCCAAGTAACCAGCCTCAGAAATTGCAGCCCAAGTAACAGACACATCTCAACATCAACTGTTCAGAGGAGACCGCGTGAATCAGGCCTTCATGGTCAAATTGCTGCAAAGAAACCACTACTAAAAGGACACCAATAAGAAGAAGAGACTTGCTTGGGCCAAGAAACACGAGCAATGGACATTAGACCGGTGGAAATCTGTCCTTTGGTCTTTTGAGATTTTTGGTTCCAACTGCCGTGTATGGATGATCTCCGCATGTGTGGTTCCCACCGTAAAGCATGGAGGAGGAGGTGTGATGGTGTGGGGGTGCTTCGCTGGTGACACTGCCAGTAATCTATTTAGAATTCAAGGCACACTTCCACATTTCTACCACAGCATTCTGCAGCAATACGTCATCCCATCTGGTTTGCGCTTAGTGGGACTATCATTTGTTGTGTAAGGGCTATTTGACCAAGGAGAGTGATGAGTGCTGCATCAGATGACCTGGCCTCCACAATCACCTGACCTCAACCCAAGATGGTTTGGGATGAGTTGGACCGCTGATTGAAGGGAAAGCAGCCAACAAGTGATCAGCATATGTGGGAACTCCTTCAAGACTGTTGGAAAAGCATTCCTCATGAAGCTGGTTGAGAGAATACCAAGAGTGTGCAATGCTGTCATCAAGGCAAAGGGTGGCTACTTTGAAGAATCTCAAATATAAAATATATTTTGATTTGTTTAACACTTTTTTGGTTACTACATGATTCCATATGTGTTACTTCATAGTTGATATCTTCACTATTATTCTCTAATGTAGAAGAAAATAAAGAAAATCCCTAAGCTACCTGTGGGCGGCAGGTAGCTTAGTGGTTAAGAGCGTTGTGCCAGTAACCGAAAGGTCGCTGGTTCTAATCCCCGAGCCGACTAGGTGAAAAATCTGTCGATGTGCCCTTGAGCAAGGCACTTAACCCTAATTGCTCATGTAAGTCGCTCTGGATAAGAGCGTCTGCTAAATGACTAAAATGTAAATGTAAAATGTAGGTGTCCAAACTTTTGACTGGTACTGTATGTGTTCCATTTAGCAGACACTTTGTCCAAAGCGAATTACAGTCATGCGTTCATAGTTATTTTACATATGGGTGGTCCCGGGAGTCGGACCCACTATCCTGCCGACCAAAGTGTTTTGATCTAAATCGTAATTAAAATCGCAATATTTGGTGAACATATTTAGATTTTTCTGCCAATATCGTGCAGCCCTCCGCACATGCCCCTTAAACAGGCCCCACACATCCCATTAATGAGACAAAATAAGCATGGGCTAACCACAGAACCTTGTGAGACGCCAACAGCCTCTGTGTGTGTGTCAATAGTTGATGGGAGTACTCTCATGAAGGGAGGCTCCATGATAAGGACAGGTTTTTGCTCCAGCCAAATCAGTTACACACAACACATTATCCTAGATAGATGATTCTTACCTCCGTTATCTGTCCTCTTGAGGGCGCCATCTTTGTGGGGGCACAGCTCACACCTCTGCAGAGAAAGAGAGAGGACGGAAGAAGACATGGGCCTTTAGCAAAACTCTTTACCATACAATTACACACAAACAGATATACAGTGCCATCAGAAAGTATTCATACCCCTTGACTTATTGCACATTTGGTTGTGTTACAGCCTGAATTCAAAATGGAATAAATAAAACAAATTATCGCACCCATCTACACACAATACCCCATAATGACAAAGTGAAAACATGTTTGTAGAAATGTTTGCAAATGTATTGAAAATGAAATACAGAAATATCTAATTTGCATAAGTAGAAGCAACTTTGGCAGCGATTACAGCTGTGAGTCTTTCTGGGTAAGTCTCTAAGAGCTTTCCACACCTGGATTGTGCTAAATTTGCCAATTGTTCTTTTAAAAATTCATCAAGCTCAGTCAAATTAGTTGTTGATCATTGCTAGACAACCATTTTCAGATCTTGACATAGATGTTCAAGTACACTAGAGAAAGAAAAGTGTTGGCCCCATGTTTCATGAGCTAAAATAAAAGATCCCAGATATTGCATATGCACAAAAAGCTTCTCTCAGATTTTGTGCACAAATTTGTTTACATCCCTGTTAGTTAGCATTTCTCCTTTGCCAAGATAATCCATCCACCTAACAGGTGTGGCATATCAACAAGCTGATTAAATAGCATGATCATTACACAGGTGCACCTTGTGCTGGGGACAATAAAAGGCCACTTTAAAAGGTGACGTTTTGTCACACAACCTAATGCCACAGATGTCTCAAGTTTTGAGGAAGAGTGCAATTGGCATGCTGACTGCAGGAATGTCCACCAGAGCTGTTGCCAGATAATTGAATGTTAATTTCTCTACCAATAGCGGCCTCCAACGTCATTTTAGAGAATTTGGCAGTACGTCCAAATGGCCTCACAACCGCAGACCACGTGTAACCACACCAGCCCAGGACATCCACATCCGGCTTCTTCACCTGCGGGATCATGAGACCAGCTATGTCAACGTTGTGAGCAGAGTGCCCCATGGTGGCGGTGGGGTTGTGGTATGGTATGGGCAAACATAAGCTACGACAACAAACAATTGCATTTCATCAACGTTAATTTGAATGCACAGACATACCGTGACGAGATCCTGAAGCCCATTGTGGTGCCATCACCTCATGGTTCAGCATGATAATGCACGGCCCCATGTCACAAGGATCTGTTCACAATTCCTGGTAGCTGAAAATGTCCATGGCCTGCATACTCACCAGACATGTCACCCATTGAGCATGTTTGGGATGCTCTGGATCGATGTGTACGACAGCGTGTTCCAGTTCCCGCCAATATGCAGCAACTTCGCACAGCATTTGAAAGAGGGGTGGGACAACATTCCACAGGCCACAATCAACAGCCTGATCAACTCTACGCGAAGGAGAGGTGTCATGCTGCATGAGGCAAATGGTGGTCACACCAGACACTGACCAGTTTTCTGAACTACGCCGCTACCTTTTTTATTTTTATTTTTAAGTATCTGTGACCAACCAATGCATATCTGTATTCACAGGCATGTGAAATCCATAAATTAGGGCCTAATGAATTTATTTCAGTTGACTGATTTCCTTATATGAACTGTAACTCAGTAAAACCTTTTTTTTTTTTTTTTTTACCAATGACCTGCCACTGGCATTAAAACAAAGCAGGTGTTTCCATGTATGCTGATGATTCAACCATATACGTATAAGCAACCACTGCTAATGAAGTCACTGAAACCCTTAAAGAGTTGCGGTCTGTTTTGGAATGGGTGGCCAGTAATAAACTGGTCCTGAACATCTCTAAAACTAAGAGCATTGTATTTGGTACAAATCATTCCCTAAGTTCTATACCTCAGCTGAATCTGGTAATGAATGGTGTGGCTGTTGAACAAGTTGAGGAGACTAAATTACTTAGTGTTACCTTAGATTGTAAACAGTAATGGTCAAAACATATAGATTCAATGGTTGTAAAGATGGGGAGAGGTCTGTCCGTAATAAAGAGAAGCTGTGCTTTTTCGACACCCCACTCCACAAAGCAAGTCCTGCAGGCTCTAGTTTTATCTTATCTTGATTACAGTCATATGGTCAAGTGCTGCAAAGAAGGACCTAGTGAAGCTGCAGCTGGCAAAGAACAAAGCGGCATGTCTTGCTCTTCATTGTAATCAGAGGGTTAATATTAATACTGTGCATGCCAGTCTCTCTTGGCTAAGAGTTGAGGAAAGACTGACTGCGTCACTTCTTGATTTTATAAGAAACATTAATGTGTTGGAAATTCTAAATTGTTTGCATCTAGTCAACTTACACACAGCACTGACACACACACTTACCCCACCAGATATGCCACCAGTGGTCTTTTCACATTCCCCAGGTCCAGAACAAATTCAAGGAAACATACAGTATTATACAGAGCCATGAGTGCATGGAACTTCCATCTTATATTGTGCAAACCTGGTTTCAAAAAACTCCCGGCACAACGCCTCTCCCGCATGTGACCTTTCTCTGTGTGTATGTCCTGACATGTATGTGGAACTGATAGACACACACACACTACATGTTCATGTAGTATGTCAATTGTAAAGTATTTTGTCTGTAATATATTTTTCGTTATGTGTCGGACGCCAGTAAGACTAACTGTCGACATTTGCGTCGGCTAATGGGGATCCTAATAAATCAAATAAAATTAGTGCCTTGTTGCAAACACTATCTTGTTGCAAACACAACTTTTTGCAGTTCTACTTTAGTGCATTTTTGCAAACAGGATCCATGTTTTGGAATATTTTTTTTCTGTACAGGCTTCTTTCTTTTCACTCTGTCAATTAGGTTAGTACTGTGGAGTAACTACAATGTTGTTGATCCATCCTCAGTTTTCTCCTATCACAGCCATTAAACTCTGGTAACTGTTTTAAAGTCACCATTGGCCTCCCTGTGGGGAACAGAGATGAGGTAGTCATTCAAAAATCATGCTAGACACTATTATTGCACACAGAGTGAGTCCATGCAACTTGTGACTTGTTAAGGTCATTTTTACCCCCAAACTTATTTAGGCTTGCCATAACAAAAGGGTTGAACACTTATTGAGTCAAGACATTTCACATTTTCATTTTTAATTACTTTGTACAAATTTATAAAACCATAATTCCACTTTGACATATGGGGTATTGTGTGTAGGCCAGTGACAAAAAAAATCTCAATTTTATCTATTTTAAATTCAGGCTGTAACACAACAAACTGTGGAAAAAGTCAAGGGGCGTGAATACTTTCTGAAGGCACCGTATACACACTCGCAAGCATGTACCCTACTATCTTACACACCCAGTATTTTTGGTAATCACTGATCCAACACTATCAAATAGGTGTAAGTCGGATTCCATGCCATAGCTCCCACATCCAGTTCTGTCATACTGTGTGGTTACTACTATGAGAAAGGGAGAGCCTAGTTGGCACCAAGCCTCAGCCTCTACTAAAACACAAACACACTGCCCAAGACTGTTTCCCTTTCCTGTGTGTGTGTGTGTGTATCCCTCCAGTCGTGCCCATTTCACGCCAGCTACTCCACCCCTCCCACAGGATGCCTGCCATCCCTCAGAAGAAAAAAGAAGAAAATCCTCTTCCCGCCAATTTTCGTCCACACAATATCACAAGCGAGTATGACCGCACTGTTTAACTGTTTCTACAGCCAGGATGAGGAAAGTACAAGCAAAAGATGCTGTTTTTTTCCCCCTTTGAGAAATATACTCTGGGGTTCATAGGCATGTCTGATGCTTCCACGGCTGACTGGCTCTTTCAGATATTGCCTAGGTGTAACTTTACACTGTAATAACCAATGTACTACTTGTTTTGGATTCGTTAATATAAGCACCACACGGTACTCTTTGCTACCAGGTAGTTGCCAATTGCGTTGAATTCTTTGAAGTAACTACCAGAGAGTAATAACATAATTTCCTATAAAGTACCAGCTAAATATTCGCGGAAACTGTACCATAAAACACAGTGCTGAGAATACGGTGTTGTTACTCTATTGGTCAGACTCACCACTCTGGCTGCTCTCTCCTGAGATTCACACTTCCTGCAGAACCAGGGTCCAGTGGGCACCTGCACGATGCCATAGCACGCTGCAGAGAGGACAGTACTGGGTTAATACCACACACCAGGATGCCATAGCAGCACTCTGCGGAGAGGACAGTACTGGGTTATTAAAGGCAGGGATGCAAACTGGTGAGGGCCCAAAAAGATGACAAAAGAATGGGCGCGGAAACCAAAAAATCTATAAACTGCAGGAAAATGTGCCTATTTGCAGAGTGGGGTTGTCACATGACCAACATTTTGCTAACGACGTGATACCAGGCCAAGTATCACAAAAACAAGTAGTATCATGATACCACTGGGTTTGTTCTCATTTTCTATACAGTGCCTTCAGAAAGTAGTCATACCCCTTGACTTATTCCACATCTTTGTTGTGTTACAGCCTGAATTAAAATGGATTCAATTGATGTTATTTCTCACCCATCCACACACAATACCCCATAATGAAAAAGATAAAACATGTTAGCAGAAAATGTTGCTACTTTTTTGAAAATGAAATACATAGATATCTCATTTACATAAGTATTCACATCCCTGAGTTAATACATGTTAGAATCACCTTCGGCAGCAATTAGCTTTGCACACCTGGCCTACCCGGATTGTACAATATTTGCACATTATTCTTCCCAGAAATTCTTTAAGCTCTGTCAAGTTGATTGTTGATCATTGCGAGACAGCTATTTTCAAGTCTTGCCATAGATTTTCAAGCCGATTTACAGCACCAGTCAAATGTTTTACAACACCTACTCATTCAAGGGTTTTTCTTTATTTTCACTATTTTCTAAATTGTAGAATAATAGTGAAGACATAAAAACTATGAAATAACACATATGGAATCATGTAGTAACCAAAAAAGTGTTAAACAACTCAAAATATATATTTTATATTTGAGATTCTTCAAAGTAGCCACCCTTTGCTTTGATGACAGCTTTACACACTCTCCACCAGCTTCACCTGGAATGCTTTTCCAACAGTCTTGAAGGAGTTCCCACATATGCTGAACACTTGTTGGCTGCTTTTCCTTCACTCTGCGTCGGACGAGAGGGATTTGCTCCAGACACTCGACAGGGCCAGTCATTCGCAGTAGAAAGAAAAGGAGATATCGCGGAAGGAGATCTGGGTGCTTGGTAAGGAGCCGGCGACGAGTGGCTAATCTGCCTTTGCCATCGATACTATTGGCCAATTTACAATCGCTTGATAATAAAGTGGACGAACTACAGGCACGAATATCCTACCAACGAGACAATTAAAAACTGTAATATCTTATGTTTCACCGAGTTGTGGATAAACGAAGACATGAATAACATACAGCTGGCGGGTTATACACTGTATCGGCAGGATAGAACAGCAGCCTCTGGTAAGACAAGGGGTGGCGGTCTATGTATATTTGTAAACATTTTTACATTTGCATTTTAGTCATTTAGCAGACGCTCTTATCCAGAGCGACTTACAGGAGCAATTAGGGTTAAGTGCCTTGCTTAAGGGCACATCGACAGATTTTTCACCTAGTCGGCTCGGGGATTAGAACCAGCGACCTTTCGGTTACTGGCACAACGCTCTTACCCACTAAGCTACCTGCCGCCCTAGCTGGTGCACGATATCTAAGGAAGTCTTGAGGTTTTGCCCGCCTGAGGTAGAGTATCTCATGATAAGCTATCTACCAAGAGAGTTTTCATCTATATTCTTCGTAGCTGTCTATTTACCACCACAAACCGTTGCAGGCACTAAGACCACACTCAATGAGCTGTATACGGCCATAAGCAAACAGGAAAACGCTCATCCAGAGGCGGCGCTCCTAGTGGCCGGGGACTTTAATGCAGGGAACCTTAAATCCGTTTTAACTCATTTCTACCAGCATGTTAAATGTGCAACCAGACGGAAAAAAACTCTAGACCACCTTTACTCCACACACAGAGACGCGTACAAAGCTCTCCCTCGCCCTCCATTTGGCAAATCTGACCATAATTCTATCCTCCTGATTCCTGCTTACAGATGAAGCAGATGCTAAGCTACAGGACTGTTTTGCTAGCACAGACTGGAATATGTTCCGGGATTCTTCTGATGGCATTGAGGAGTACACCACATCAGTCACTGGCTTCATCAATAAGTGCATCGATGACGTCGTCCCCACAGTGACTGTACGTACATACCCCAACCAGAAGCCATGGATTACAGGCAACATCCGCACTGAGCTAAAGGGTAGAGTTGCCGCTTTCAAGGAGCGGGACTCTAACCCGGAAGCTTATAAGAAATCCCGCTATGCCCTCCGACAAACAATCAAACAGGCAAAGCGTCAATACAGGACTAAGATCGAATCGTACTACACCGGCTCCGACACTCGTCGGATGTCGCAGGGCTTGCAAAATAGCTGCCCAGTGACACGAGCCTACCAGACGAGCTAAATTACTTCTATGCAGGTCAACATTCACAAGGCCGCAGGGCCAGACAGATTACCAGGACGTGTACTCCGAGCATGCCCTGACCAACTGGCAAGTGTCTTCACTGACATTTTCAACCTCTCCCTGTCTGAGTCTGTAATACCAACATGTTTCAAGCAGACCACCATAGTCCCTGTGCCCAAGAACACTAAGATAACCTGCCTAAATGACTACCGACCCGTAGCACTCACGTCTGTAGCCATGAAGTGCTTTGAAAGGCTGGTCATAGTTCACATCAACACCATTATCCCAGAAACCCTAGACCCACTCCAATTTGCATACCGCCCCAACAGATCCACAGATGATGTAATCTATTGTGCTCCACACTGCCCTTTCACACCTGGACAAAAGGAACACCTAAGTGAGAATGCTATTCATTGATTACAGCTCAGCGTTCAACACCATAGTGCCCTCAAAGCTCATCACTAAGCTAAGGACCCTGTGACTAAACACCTCCCTCTGCAACTGGATCCTGGACTTCCTGACGGGCCGCCCCCAGGTGGTAAGGGTAGGTAACAACACATCCGCCACGCTGATCCTCAACACGGGGGCCCCTCAGGGGTGCGTGCACATTCCCCTCCTGTACTCCCTGTTCACTCATGACTGCATGGCCAGGCACGACTCCAACACAATCACAAAGTTTGCCGATGACACAACAGTGGTAGGCCTGATCACCGACAAGACAGCCTATAGGGAGGTGGTCAGAGGCCTGGCAGTGTGGTGCCAGGACACCAACCTCTCCCTCAACGTGATCAAGACAAAGGAGATGATTGTGGACTACAGGAAAAAGAAGAGAACCGAGCAAGCCCCCATTCTCATCGACAGGGCTGTAGTGGAGCAGGTTGAAAGCTTCAAGTTCCTTGGTGTCCACATCACCAACAAACTAACATGGTCCAAGCACACCAAGACAGCCGTGAAGAGGGCACGACAAAACCTATTCCCCTAAGGAGACTGAAAAGATTTGGCATGGGTCCTCAGATCCTCAAAAGGTTCTACAGCTGCACCATCGAGAGCATCCTGACTGGTTGCATCACTGCCTGGTATGGCAACTGCTCAGCCTCCGACCACAAGGCACTACAGAGGGTAGTGCGTACAGCCCAGTAAATCACTGGGGCCAAGCTTCCTGCCATCCAGGACCTCTATACCAGGCGGTGTCAGAGGAAGGCCCTAAAAATTGTCAAAAACTCCAGCCACCCTAGTCATAGACTGTTCTCTCTGCTACCGCACGGCAAGCGGTACCGGCGCGCCAAGTCTAGGTCCAAGAGGCTTCTAAACAGCTTCTACCCCCAAGCCATAAGACTCCTGAACGTCTAATCAAATGGCTATCCAGACTATTCTTGGGGGTATTCTTTCTTAAAACTGCATTGTTGGTTAAGGGCTTGTAAGTAAGCATTTCACCTGTTGTATTCGGCGCATGTGACAAAAAATTGTTGATTTGAACTCATCCCAAACCATCTCAATTGGGTTGAGGTCGGGTGATTGCGGAGGCCAGGTCATCTGATGCAGCACTCCCATCACACTCCTTCTTGGTCAAATAGCCCTTACACAGCCTGGAGGTGTGTTGGTTCATTGTCCTGTTGAAAAACAAATGATAGTCCCACTAAGCACAACCAGATGGGATGGCGTATCGCTGCAGAATGCTGTGGTAGCCATGCTGGTTAAGTGTGCCTTAAATTCTAAATAAATCACAGACAGCGTCACCAGCAAAGCACCCCCACACCATCACAGCTCCTCCTCCTCCTCCTCCATGCTTCACGGTGGGAATCACACATGCGGAGATAATCCGTTCACCTACTCTGCGTCTCACAAAGACACGGCAGTTGGAACCAAAAATCTCAAATTTGGACTCATCAGACCAAAGGACAGATTTCCACCGGTCTAATGTCCATTGCTTGTTTTTCTTGGCCCAAGCAAGTCTCTTCTTCTTATTGGTGTCCTTCAGTAGTGGTTTCTTTGCAGCAATTCAACCATAAAGGCCTGATTCATGCAGTCTCCTCTGAACAGTTGATGTTGAGATGTGTCTGTTACTTGAACTCTGTGAAGCATTTATTTGGGCTGCAATTTCTGAGGCTGGTAACGCTAATGAATTTATCCTCTACAGCAGAGGTAACTCTGGGTTTCCTTTCCTATGACGGTCCTCATGAGAGCCAGTTTCATCATAGCGCTTGATGGTTTTTGTGACTGCACTTGGAGAAACTTTCAAAGTTCTTGAAATGTTCCGGATTGACTGACCTTCATGTCTTAAAGTAATGATGGACTGTCATTTCGCTTTGCTTATTTGAGCTGTTCTTGCCATAATATGGACTTGGTCTTTTACCAAATAGGACTATCTTCTGTATACCCCCCTACCTCGTCACAACACAACTGATTGGCTCAAACACAATAAGAAGGAAAGAAATTCCACAAATTAACTTTTAACAAGGCACACCTGTTAATTTAAATGCATTCCAGGTGACTACCTCATGAAGCTGGTTGAGAGAATGCCAAGAGTGTGCAAAGCTGTCATCAAGGCAAAGGGTGGCTACTTTGAAGAATCTCAAATATGAAATATATTTTGATTTGTTTAACACTTTTTTGGTTACAACATGATTCCATATGTGCTTTTTCATAGTTTTGATGTCTTCACTATTATTCTACAATGTGTAGATGTGTCCAAACTTTTGACTGGTACTGTAACTAGGCCACTCAGAACATTCAATATCATCTTTGTAAGCAACTCCAGCATATATTTGGCCTTGTGTTTTAGGTTGTTGTCCTGCTGAAAGGTGAATTTGTCTCCCAGTGTCTGTTGGAATGCAGACTGAACCAGGTTTTCCTCTAGGATTTTGCCTGTGGTTAGCTTTATTCCTTCTTTTTTTTTTATCCTAAAAAACTCCCTAGTCCTTGCCGATGACAAGCATACCCATAACATGATGAAGCCAACACCATGCTTGAAAATATGAAGAGTGGTACTCAGTGATGTGTTGTGCCCCAAACATAACGCTTGTATTCAGGACATAAAGTTATTTGCCACATTTTTTGCAATTCTACTTCAGTGCCTTTTTGCAAACAGGATCCATGTTTTGGAATATTTTTTTTTTCTGTACAGGCTTCCTTCTTTTCAATCTGTAATTCAGGTTAGTACTGTGGAGTAACTACAATGTTGTTGATCCATCTTCAGTTCTCTCCTATCACAGCCATTAAACTCTGGTAACTGTTTTAAAGTCACCATTGGCCTCCCTGTTGGGTACAGAAATCATTCTTAGCGCTATTATTACCCACAGAGCGAGTCCATGCAACTTATGTGACTTGTTAAGGACATTTTTACTCCTGAATTTATTTAGGCTTGACATAACAAAGGGATTGAATACTTATTGACTCAAGACATTTTAGCATTTCATTTTTAATTAATTTGTAAACATTTCGAATACCATATTTCCATTTTGACATATGGGATATTGTGTGTAGGCCAGTGACACAAAATCTCAATTTAATCCATTTTAAATTCAGGCTGTAAATCAACAAAAAGTCAATTTTTGATATTCACACCTCTATCCAACACAACACATTTAATTTAATGTCACTTTCTACTGTATAATAGAAAAGGCTACTGCAGAAAATATCTGATTTGCTCATATCAAAATGCCTACCTGTGATTGGGCAGGAGAAATGTAGCTAGTAAGGAATTTTAAATGCATAATGAACGGCATTTTCATTGTGGCATTAAGGGGAAAAACACACAATCTCCCTCCTTCCCTCACCCACACACTCAGGCTCACTCACTTATTACCAAGATTAGGCACCAAATTAAATTTAAGGAACACCAGAAAAAGCTATTCATTTTTATTCAGGTTTACTTAGAATTACATTGATTAGGCATATGCATCCTACCTTTGAAGCATCTCTTTGAGTAGGCTATCTATCCCATTTCAGTTTGTCCTGTGCCATCCAAATGTGCATAGCCAAGGTACCAGGTTGTTAGCTAGCTAGCCAGGTAACATGACTAAACAAGGTCGTTTGTTATCGAACCAAAAACTCAAGGTCCACGAGTAGTTTAAAACGGCCCATGACATGGTTTATACAATTAAATAAAAAGATCTATTCGCACTTCTCTATTATAGCTCAATGGGTAATACTTTGTGAGATTCTTTTTTTAAATTACAGATCTTCACGATTTATGTGGATTACTTATTTTGGATTCAAAACGGCAAATAGCGACGAAAAGTGACAAGTTTTCATCCCTGTAAAGGGATAGTTCAGGATTTTGGCCTTTTATCTACTTCTCCAGAGTCAGGTGAACTCGTGGATACCATTTTTATTTCTCTGCGTCCAGTATGCAGGACGTTAGAGGAAGTTTCCAAAGACTTCCAGTCTTTGCGCTAATCTAGTTGGCATTGGCTCACAAAAACGACCTCTAACTTCCTTCATACTGGACAAAGAGACATAAAAATGGTATCCACGAGTTCATCTGACTCTTGGGAAGTAAATATATGGCTTCATTGACAAAATCTCAAACTATCCCTTTAACCACAACAACCTCTTAGGCCTATGTCTCACACACACACGCAGATATCATTCTAGCCAAATGGTGACAGATCTGGCTGACACCTCCAGAGGTGGACATTGATGTATTGTGTCCTAGTAGGCTGTGCTACAACGGTAAATCACTTGACATAACATGGACGGATTTGAAGAATCTCATGGACGGATTTAAGACATGTTATAGGCAGGAAACAGAACACATTTCTAATAGGCAGGAAACAGAAAAAAATGTTTTGAAATGGCATGGTACTGGATGAACATGTCCGATAAAGAACACTAATCTTTGCTTTCTGTTTCAAAACATTTTGCAACAGAGTGCCACTGTGCCAACCCGGTGCCCTACTGAACATAACCCTGTAGCCTATACACCAAGCCCATGGGAGTATTTCCCCTATATGCACTAAATCGTGTTCGCACACTCCAGATACCTCTGCTGTCCGCTCAGATTATCTCACATCTGACTGACTCACATAATCCACTTTAATGAACAGAGATAATCCACTGATGATAAAAAGGGTATTGTTATGTTGTCTATTGTTGAGGACAGAGGGGTCAGCGATTGTTACAACGGCGTCAGTGTGTAGATTGGCTATTGATTAATTCACATGTAAAACGAATAGGATGTGTTTAATAACATGTACAAATAGGTGGGTTTAGTTCATGTATGTATTTTTGTCTGTAATGTATTTTTCGGTATGTGTCGTACCCCAGGAAGACTAGCTGTTGCCATTGGCGTCAGCTAATGGGGATCCCAATCAAATCTAAATATGAGTATGAAGGGGGCGGCGCACAATTGGCCCAGCGTCGTCCAGGGTAGGGGAGGGAATGGCCAGCAAGGATGTAGCTCAGTTGGTAGGGCATGGCGTTTGCAACGCCAGGGTTGTGGGTTCGATTCCCGGGGGGGGGGCAGTATGAAAAATAAAAAATGAATGTATGTACTCACTAACTGTAAGTCGCTCTGGATAAGAGCGTCTGCTAAATGACTAAAATGTAATGAAGACAGATATTCAATCACATGACAACGATCAACAATAAAAATATCATTACTGGGCAGTTTTTCTGTCTCACAAAGCCAAAATCACCTATATTTACTGTGTCGCATGGATACCTAGTTCTGATTGTGACTTTGTCAACAGAATCTGAGTTACGTTGACATTGTTGTTTGGGTCAGAAAAAACATCAGTCGTGCCTGGGTTCAGTGTGTTACAGACAAGCTAGGTACACAGGTTCGTTCTGTTAAACTCAGTAGCTAGCTAATAATATTTTGACAACATACTGTAGCTAGCTAACTACTTCACCGCGTGGCACTATTGTTTACAAAACGTATCTAGCAATACATTGGGAAAATAATGTGATTTACTAGACGGCTATCATTACGGATATAGTTAGTGTGGTAAGACAAAGTAACTAACATGCTAACGTTGGCTAGCTAGTTAGCGCTAGGCAATGCAATTTCAACGAATTGTATAGCCAGGCTACACAGACAATGTTGACAACTACAGAAATCCTTCCTAGCAGATTGTAACGGGATAACGTTAATGTGATGGTCCAATAGCCTTACAGGGTAGGTAACGTTACTGTTTGGCGTAGCAGAATTTTCAACCAACCTTAACTTGGCAATACTATACTATCTTCGTTCTCGATTCGGCCAAACATGTATCAAACAGTACATATCAGCACGGTTAATGGAGCATCACATTAGTCTGTTACAAGCTGCTAGCTACAGAAATACTACCTAGCTAGATATCTAACGGTAACGTTAGTTAGCTAGTTACTTTAGCCAACTCCATATCTACTAGATAGGAAGGCTAACTAGCTAGGTAGGTCATGACAAACGCGCAAACAGTCGATTGGATATAACTAGCTAACGTTACAATAACTAGCTATAACCTTGCTTAGTAGCTAACAAAATTAGTTAGCTTAGCTAGCTAACGTTACTAGCTAGCTTCCTGGCAGACCATCAACCGCGCTAGCTAGCCTGAGCTAGTTATCGGATGTTCGTCAAGCAAATACCATGTTTAATGTTTTGGATTTTATCCGGTGTTTACCTTGATGGACTGCAACATTGCAGCCGTGACCGTCACAGTATACGAGAGGGTTTTCTGCCCAGCCTCTCTCGTCTGAGCACACGCAGCAACCTCCAATCATCTCCTTCATATTATTCGCCAAGAATTCGTTGTCCGCTGCCAGGCACAGCTCGCCGGAGACCATCTACGTAGAAAGTGGACATACGAAGACAACAAAGATGAGCCGAAACCTTTGCAGAAGAGCCTCATCTACCCAGTGTGACAGCGCTTTAGGTCCCACTTGGCCGAAAGGTCATGTTTTAGTCGTGTTTACATTCCGTTTCGACACCGTATTTTTTCCACTTTAGTGTAGGCTACACACAGCGCGAGCGAGAAGAAGCGGCCCGTCAGGAAGTGGAAGTGCGTAAGCACGCACGGCGCGTGACAAGTCAGAAAGGATGGACATGATTGGCTCAGAGAGTGTTGCCAAAGTGTACGGCGCCATTTTGGCTCCATATGGACTTTTAAAACGAATGTGTTGTGAAGGAAACTGCTTGGAAACTTTGTAACGCTACAATGCGTGGTTGTTACAAATGCCGAATGACTATTGGCAACATTGTATCCATCAATATGAGGTATTTACAAATATGAATTACGTTATTATAGCAAAAACATGAATTACTATTACTCCATTGTTTATGTACGCTATTGTTGTCATCTGAGACTTTGTAAATAGCCTTTAGATGTAGCCAAGGCCTATTTAAACTCATGTTTAGAAAACCTAGACATCATTTTGCTCTCAAAGAATATAATGTCATTCATTGAGCACTAGGACATTGTAACTATGGAAATAAAATGCTATTTGCATATGAAAATGTCATGGTGGAAGTTTTTTCTTGGTTCCACACTCTATAGTAGCCTATGCACATCTGAGAGTGTGCCTTTACATTAGACCTTAATAAAACATAGACGTGTCTGTGCCACTGTCATTTCACTCTCTTTCTCTCGCTCTCTCTCTCTGTGTGTGTGTGTTGCAAAATGGAACAAGGAATATGCTCTCTGAGAGAGAAATGTGTGTGGAATTTCTCTGGCGTTCGAACGAGTATTACTCTCAAACATTGCTGCTTGAATTTTCAATTAGAGAAAAACTTGGAAGGCAATATAGGCCTAGCTACATAAACCATGAATAGAACTGAAATAATCTACACTTTGTATTGTGTATGTTTATTTTACTTATTTCTTTACTTGGTTTTTATTTATCTTTCCTATGTTTGGTCTTTAATTCTTGGAACACTCAACAGTTAGATTATGAGCTAAAAGAAAGCCCAAATAATCTATTAACTGTTATTTGTAAAGAACACATCTGGGCATATCAAATCAAGATTTGTTTTTGCTATTTTTATTTATATTAATGAACTCAATAAATTGCTTCCACTTTACACAATAAACGGAAACGTGAAATGCAAAAAGCACGCTTAAAAAAAAAAAAAAAAGCATTTCACTTTTGTTTTAAAATCTTGTAATGACATAATCTTGGTTAAATCATTCAGAGAAGCTGCATTGTGTAACATGCATGGGTTTATTTTGCAAGCGCATCTGCCAGCCGTTTGCGTCACTGTCCGCGAGCCCTCAGAAGTCTCCCGCACCCTCCCGGTTTGGTTTCCAGAGAAACGTAATGACTTGCCAATAATGCGCGAGAGCACACGAGCGTCCTCCATGTAATATGGAGAGCGAGATGTCCCCGGGAGGGGCTCCCTATTGTTGGCTTTAATTTCAAATTGCTCAAATGCTCCCGTCCACAAGGCACCGCAAAAAAACAGGGAGAAAAAGGGGACGAGGGGGAAAATAAAAAAGGAAAAACAGGGAATTGTGTGTGGCAGGGGAAAACCTATTAGAGTTGGCGAGAACAAAGGGAGGCGAGGGAGGGGGCAGCTGTCGGAGGGTTGGAGGCTACTGAAACACTGAAATAGCAAATGATTTTTACAACTTGCACTTGATTAAAGTCTAAGTCTGCCGGTACATGTGCTCTCTTCGTGCTCAGAGAGAAGAGGGCCCATGCATTGCCGAGAGAAAATTACCTCTGCACTGCTTCCTATTAAAATGTAGTGCCTCTATAACGGATTTACTAATGGAAACTACGGAGGTAATTTGTAGGCTTCTTTTTAGAGTGACCTACACTGCTGACAGGGGTCAATGTCAAATATATAGGCTGTTTTGAAGAAAACTCATATAGGCCTATAACAAACATAGGTCTAATATATCACATAGCCATGGTGATAATTAATGTTGCACAAAATAGTAGGCTAACCTTAGGCCAATGTTGCATGCACATGTGAAATTAAGTTGTGTAATTTCTTAGGCCTACACAACATTACAGTTACTTTTGTTCATGAGCCTATACAACTCAATAACTTTGGTAGCAAATTCCTAACTTGGAATTATTGGCTATATTTTAGGAAATTATTTTAAAATGTATTTTGTAATACCTTCTTGCATCAACATCAGATTAACTCACTCACACCATGTAAAATGTATTTGGGAGTTCCACAGCTTATATCACATGTTGTTTGTTGTGGACGTGGTTGGTGTTTGGGACATGGGGTTGAGCTCGTGAGCAGAGCTGATGACTGATTCACGAGACTTGCCGCTTTGCATTCGGCACAATAGGTAGCCTCATTCATGTTTCGCCCGGACCTGCCAGATTTGATCTCCACTGATGTAGTAGACATACACTTTAACGGTTAAATGGAGAGAGAGAGAGAGAGAGAGAGAGAGAGAGAGAGAGAGAGAGAGAGAGAGAGAGAGAGAGAGAGAGAGAGAGAGAGAGAGAGAGAGAGAGAGAGAGAGAGAGAGAGAGAGAGAGAGAGAGAGAGAGAGAGAGAGAGAGAGAGAGAGAGAGAGAGAGAGAGAGAGAGAGAGAGAGAGAGAGAGAGAGAGAGAGAGATCAGTGTCCCATCAGTGTTTTCGGACGCGGATCCAAAGTAATCTAAAAGTTGAAAAACTATTGTGATTGATGTCTTGGATTTAATATCAGATATTATATATTTCTCGGTCAAGTTTTGCACATATTTAGAATATTATGTATGATGAAGGCTATAGTATTTGTCAGGGTCAGGTCTTTCCCGTTTAGAACATCGACAACATAGCAGAAACAGTTCTCCTGTCTCCAAACTTCTGCCCCTGCCCCTGACAACGTGAAATGTAACCCTTTTAAATGGAGAAAAACTAGAAACGAATTTACCCCATTCACTCCAAAACAATGCCACTAACAAAATAAAGGGGCTGGAAGTAGAGGCCTAAGCGTTGTTGTTCACCAGTTTACTCCAATTGGGGAAGGGGTGGTGGGGTTGGAAAGTAATTAAGGGAAATATAATTTTAAAAAGGATATGTGTGTATGGATGTATGTATATATGGATGGATGTATATATGGATGGATGTATATATATGTGTGTGTGTATGTATGTGTGTATGTGTATGTGTGTATGTATGTATATATATATATGTATGTGTGTATATATTTGCGAGAAGAAAACATATGGGGAATTGGAAGTGATGCAGACAATTACATTGATGGAAGTTACAATCTATCTGAAATATTAAAGCTGATCTACCCCCTAAAAAATGTTTTATTCTAAAGGTTCTTCTTTCTTTTTACACTTGGCCTATATGTTTTTAACCGAATTAAGTAAACCACATAATTATAGCTTTCCTGTCTTTGTCGTTACACACCCCTTTTGTATCGCTTGTTACATTTCATTAACTGTACGTATTGGCCTATGCTCAATGATTGGGGTAAATATTGGGAGTGACAAAATAAAAAACACTTCTAAGAACATGTTTAATGTTGTGTGAAATAAATTGGGAAATTAGAAAATAATAAATATGCATATTGATAAGCTGCTTTCAACGTGTATTTTAATTGGAAAACGTTTGGTAGGCTGCTTTCAACGTGTATTTTAATTTGACAGCGTTTGGTAGGCTGCTTTCAACGTGTTTTTTATTTGGACAGCGTTCGGAAACCAGCACTGGGTGTTTTTATGGATGTGCATACCACTCCACTAAAGGCATTTGAAAAAACAATTTACTACCAATGGAATTGTTGTATTAAATATGTCCTCCTGTCCTCACACTTTGTCTTCCACTTCAGACAAATGATAGCCAACGGTATCTGGCAGTCCTCTGTTCAGTCGAGAGACTGCTTATTAGCACGGACAGAGACCATAGGCTACATTAAACCAACATTACATGACTGCATGACTGTCCTGTTCCATACGACACTCATGGTGATGGGGGTTGGCTTGCATGCAGCCTGGAGGCCTATGGGCTGTGGGGATTAAGTGGGAAACCCGAAGGCTCCACAGAGTAAAGACCTAAAGAAAAGCTTCTAACGAGGCTCATGGGCTGTAGTCAGGCACACGGTGGAATACGAAGGAACAGGTTTGCAAAACAATTGTGTAATTTAAGGTATCATTGAATTCTAAATAAGAAAATACGCTACATTGCATCTATATTTATAAAAAATAATATCAAAATGACTAACCCAAAAAAGTAAATAAATAATTGTTATTTTTGTTTCATATTGTGCAAATAATTGGTATATTTAATGTCTAGGCTATGTTACATTTTGTACAGTTATTTCCCATGCAGGCAAAATTGTACAACTTTCACACTGATTGTTCATGTGGGAAACCTGCTCTCTAGTTGAGAACTAGAACAAAACTGTGGATGGGCCATCGGATCTACACATGGGGAGACTTACCCTGAACCAGATAACGTGGAAGGTAAACCAGGTTGAGAGGTGAGAAACTATGTATTATTGCTTGCCTCGCCTCTGTAGGCTATGTGGCTGTTATTTTATGAAGAGCGTGTTGACAAAGAGATGATTCATCAAAAGGGTTATACAGTCTGCACTCATTTTTAAATAATTAAATAAACAACACAATCATGCAATGACACACACACAACTCCACCAACTCCAAGGTCTAGCGCACGTCTCTCTCTCTCTCTCCATTTAACCGTTAAAGTGTATTCAATTCAAAGGGCTTTATTGGCATGAGAAACATATATTTACATTGCCAAAGCAAGTGAAATAGATAATAAACAAAAGTGAAATAAACAAGAAAAAATTAACAGTAAACATTACACTCACAAAAGTTCCAAAGGAATAGAGACATTTCAAATGTCATATTATGGCTATGTACAGTGTTATGATGTGTTCTCTCTCTCAGCTAAGGAAGCACCTGAGAGACGAGAGCTACACTTTTCTTTCTCTTCCGGGGGGAGGGTAGAGGAGAGGAGACAGTGGGACAGCAGGGGAGGTGCGGGGGAGGACCATCATCATTAGGCAATGGAACACTCCTTGAATGAGTTTGGGCACATTTGCGTTAGGCTCTTCCACCCTCCACAAGTTTCTCTCAATAAAAACTATTCTACTGATGTATCTGCATTACCAGAGTGGGTTAACATGTATAGCCATCCCATCTCCACATTTAGCCTAGTTGGATATACATTTTCTATGTCACGTTTTAGGGTATAGGCCTACTTTTCGTCAAGATTCGACGTTTACGTGTAGCCTGCATTACTACAGTCAGATTTAGGCAACGTCCCTCTTC
The DNA here is from genome assembly GCF_964263955.1 of Coregonus lavaretus. Taxonomy (NCBI): domain Eukaryota; kingdom Metazoa; phylum Chordata; class Actinopteri; order Salmoniformes; family Salmonidae; genus Coregonus; species Coregonus lavaretus. The sequence goes on along the minus strand of NW_028159301.1, from coordinate 36,959 downwards.
CCAGATTCGCTTGCTTCACTAGGCCTATGTGTTTCCCAAATCATAGTTGAAGTGAGTAGAGTAAACACTACCCGGCCGGTCCTGCCACTCCTCTGCAGCAGGCCTCGGTGTGTCCTAGCCCCGTCAGAGTGGCAGAGGAACGTCCCTGTATAACCTCAGGCCTTGAGGATTACTTCATACATTTACATTTTAGTCATTTAGCAGACGCTCTTATCCAGAGCGACTTACAGGAGCAATTATGGTTAAGTGCCTTACTCAAGGGCACATCGACAGATTTGTCACCTAGTCGGCTCAGGAATTCTAACCAGCGACCTTTCGGTTACTGGCCCAACGCTCTTAACCGCTAGGCTACCTGCCGCCCAATAGAGCCATACACCATTCATACACACAGCACATTTCCTCATGCTAAGACCTATATAATTATTTATTGCTATTATTGATAGATACAAAAAATTGCTAGGCTACATATAGGCTAGCCTATATCGCTGTTCATAAATGACATATAGACAGTGTACATTTTGTGTGCTCTGATTTTATATGTTTAATTTTTAAAGAAATTTGGATGCAACAATTATTTGATACTTTTTTTTTTTTAAATCGGACAATTATAATTCTAAATTTTTAAATAATCCTGCTGCATTTAACACTCTATTCCCACTATAGTCCCATATCTATTGCTCCACTGTCAATGAAATACAGAAGCCAGCTATATTATTGTATAGGACTAGGCCTATATTAAATTCCATTTCATATGAAGTACACCATTTATTCCACTGCTTGACCAAGTAACTACCAACTTCATACTTGAACATAGACTGTAATACAGTCCATTCTGTTATTTTTGACTTTTGACTAGTTTTATTTTACATTTACATTTTAGTCATTTAGCAGACGCTGTTATCCAGAGCGACTTACAGTTAGTGAGTGCATACATTTTCATACTTTTTTCATACTGCCCCCCTGTGGGAAACGAACCCACAACCCTGGCGTTGCAAGCGCCATGCTCTACCAACTGAGCTACACGGGGCTATTGTTATTATTGATTAATGTACTGCATTATTGAGGGAGCTAGCCCATAAGCATTTCGCTGCACCTTTTATACCTGCTGTAAATTGTGTGACAAATAAAATGTGATTTGAAATAAATTACTTATTTTAAGTCGCCTAAAATAGCATGATGGGGCTATTAAGCTGTTAGACGTGGTATAAATGGATTGTATTGATGGGCTTGGAGGTAATGAATGAGATGCAGAGGTGTTGGCGTGTTATAACCTAGGCTACATGTTGAGCTTTCCTAAAAACATGAGAAAGTAAAAAACAAGAAATGCACACGAAATGACAACGTGTTTAGGCCTAATAGCAAATAAACGAAAACTAATTTTTATGTGAAATAAAGCTCCATCCATACACTACATGTCAAGGGAATGGGTCATGCTTAGCTCTGACAATAAATCACATTCCACACATCTACTGGAGCAGCGTAGATGCCTCAGACCCTACTGTGGCAACAGCCTGCATACCTGTTGGACATCATGCATGCTCTCTCCTCTCCTCTCCTCTCCTCTCCTCTCCTCTCCTCTCCTCTCCTCTCCTCTCCTCTCCTCTCCTCTCCTCTCCTCTCCTCTCCTCTCCTCTCCTCTCCTCTCCTCTCCTCTCCTCTCCTCTCCTCTCCTCTCCTCTCCTCTCCTCTCCTCTCCTAACTGGGGCCTTTCTGGTTGCCTGTAAAGGAGCATTTCCTCTGCTCTGCTTGTGTAACGCCGAGGCACAAGAAAACACAAGCAGACACAACACGGTGGGCTACACGGTGGGGTGAGGGGTGAACACAGCCCACCCCCCAGCTCACACTTCAGGCTCAGATTGCATGTAAAATCGCATTCTTAGGGGTATCGAACCCAAGGAATTCATTTGTTTTGGCATGGCTAGTGAATTTGTACCGTAAAAAGCATACCAAGTGCCTCCATTAAACTCAATGCAAAACAAATGACATGGGGCAGGGTGTGGGAAAGGGACATGTTTAGTAAAAGACACACCATGAGTTGGGTGTTAGAGAAGCAAGTTGGTTTAAAGGGTTAAGGTTGTTGGAGTTCAGAGTTTGGGTTCTAGAGTGAAGCGCCTCCCCTCCACACTTAAAGCCACAGGTTTTGCTTTTCAAAGAAAACAACCGAAACATGAACTATAGAGTAATTATTCCATTATTTAATTATGGTTGAAGGATTTCCGTTTCACACATGGGAAACACATACACATAGACCATTATAGAATAGCCTGCCCTTACACCAACACTGTTTGGGACGTTTTAAACTCTTGTTCTCAACATTTCCATGTAGGTACACTGTAAAAAAAGATATTGAGATTTGGTCAACTAAATTTGCCAAATTTGTTGAGTTGTCAATTTTTTTAAATTGAGATTATTTCAACTCACTCAAAATGTTCAAACGTATTAATTCAAGTTGAGTTAGCAAAAACAATATGTTTACTCAACTTAGAAATTCACATACATGAAGTAACATCAACTGAAGAAACATAACAGTTGTGTTGACAAAAAATGGCAAGTAAAGATAACTAAAACTTTCAAATTGTCTTAACTTATTAAATCAAGTTGAATAAGCGAAGAACTACGTGTTTACTCAACATAGAAATTCATAACCAAGAAGGCAAATCAACTGAAGCAACATAACAGTAGTGTTGACTGATATTGTCATGTTCAGATAACTTCTATTTATTTTCTGGGGGTGGGGCACATTATAATAATACCCAGCACGCTTTGCAACCGTTAATTATTACATTTACATTTAGGTAATTTAGCAGAGCAACTTCAGTTAGTGCATTCAAAGAAGGTAGATAAACAACCACATGTAAAAAGTAACAAATAAAAAGTTTAATTAACCGTTACTGAGAATGCTTTGTAGTTAAAGTGGTCTGTTGGTTGGTAGACATTACAGAGTGCACTGCCAGTTTTGAAACTGGCGAAAAAGCGCACACATGAGCAAGAGGCAGATGGGAGCATAATGTTCCCTACTGAAATCTCTTTTATATGATTTCAAAGATTTAGTCAGTTCTGAAATGTGTAATTTTCTAAGTAGTTGTTTCAACTGTATAGGAAGTTGACACAACATACCATTTTAAGGCAGCCAGGTTATAAACATTGGTAAGTTAAAACAACTAAACGTTTTGTTTTTCTGACTATCAAATACTTGTCCTCTCCACTAGGTAATTTGTCAAAACAACTTGAGTAGCTTTGTCAGGACATCTAAAAAAAATCAGCTGAAGTACATTGATTTGACTAAAAGTATCAAGCTCACTCAACAAGTTATTAAATCCAAATGTGTCAGTTCCACTTACTTAGGTTGAAGTTAACTCCACACGAAATCCGGATTGGACTTTACATTACATTTTAAGGCAGCCTGGTAACAAACCTTTGTAAATTGAGTCAACAAATATTATTTTAGAGTGCATAATTTGATTTAAAAAACTGCATTTATGTGTATAATGGAAGGTCGATGTGTGTTGTCTTATCCTTTCAATTACACTCAAAAGCCTATTATCTGGCCCATATATATGTTTCAATGTATCATTCTGCATGTATCTCATAAAGACTACCCGAATGCAACCGTATAGCCTACTATAGTCTATAAAGGCCCAGAAAAGTGTAAACGAGAAGGAAACATTAGTCTTGTTCTTTGTTCTGCTTTGTTTTCCTAGAAGAGCGCGGACATGTGCGTGCGTGTGTGAATGACTGAGTGTGTGTGTGTGTGTGTGTGTGTCCTCTTACCTTCCACTCGCTCTAATCCGCCAATCTCCTCCATCAAACCTCGCGCTCAGCCTTGTCCTCGCCAAAAGCACGCGTGCACATTACAACAAATATATCTATCTGCACGAGTGATGAATGTGCGCCCCGGGAAAGGCACGAGGCTAGTCTACCAGTCGGGCCGCGGTATTCCCCCGGTATTACAGAGCCTCCATGCAGCACGCTGCTGTAGCCTCCGCTCTGGAACCCTTCTTGGTGAGTCATCTGCACTCCTCCGGCCGGCTGGGTTGAGCTCAGGGGGAGAGAAGAGAAGAGCGGGACCGAGGGGGCTCCTCTCACAATGGGCCGGAGAAACGCAGGCAACAGCAGCCACAACTTCTGAATAGCCTGTAGCAGCTGATGGGAATATCGCTGTTAAATACCGAAGTGCAACACAAAACGAAGGAGCAGCCCAAAGGTTTAGCTTATATGTAAACAAAATGTAATGGGTGGACAAATGCGTGGTCAAAAAAATTAATCATAATAACCAAAACGTAGGCAATTCACTCCCAAAGATCTAGAGCAAGAAAATACCGAGCTGCAATGGAGAGGCTAAGAGCACAGGGGAATAGCACGGACCATGAACAAACAGGCCTATGCAATCCATTATTTTGGGCTTCAAAATATTGTATTTGTTGTATTTTGATTCATTATTTTAGTCTATTATCCTCTTTAAAATGTTGGCCAGTAAATCTAAAAAAATATGCGCTGTAGGCTATCACATCTTCTGAAATTAGGCAAATTAAATTCACAGTAATTTACCTTGTTAAACACATAGGCCTAATTATAGGATAATTAGGCCTATATAATTAGGCTGTGTGTGTATAGCCTACAACATGAGTAACATTATATTTACACATTTTAGTAAGCTGGTTGTATGGGTTCGGTAACGGGTTAATAAGTTGCCAAATAAATACAAAACTTACAGTCTACTTTGTCAAATTTTTTAATTGCCCTTTGGGTTGATCTGATGGGGCACATGACATTCACTCAGTGTGCATGTATGTGTGTGTGTGTGTGTGTGTGTGTGTGTGTGTGTTTTGCATCATCACACCGTTTAAATATCTGTTGCATGACAAAAAATGACCTGTTTTTATGCGCCATTGATACATTCAGGGAACGTCCATAACGTGTAGAAATTCAAGTAAATTTAAGGAATTAGTGGAATATATAATGACGAGTAGTGGTCTAAAAATCATAGTGTCAATTACTGCACAATTTTTGTAAACGTGGCCCTGTGAAGCATTATTTTTGTTTTATTCATAACAGGCTCGTTAACCTTTTGGTTACGACAGAAAGGATGGTTATGAGAGCTAAACACGTTCATTTTCCAATCAGGCTAGATTTATTCAGTTGGCCTGGAAACCCTGTGATTTGCTCTATGCCTGCATTCCCTCAATGTTGGAGATACAGCGATAAGCACTAACCTAAACCGATTACAGACAGGCTTTAATATGTATGTCTGTCAGGCAACTTCTTCAGGATGAGTGGGACTTCAGAAGATGTTCTGAACAGGGCAGTGATGACGATGAAGGTGTCTGTATGAAGTATTGATGAAACTATGAACATGCTTTATGTGTAGCGAATAATACACATACCGTCCAACCGAAGATTAGGCCTGTAGTAAACCCGCGGATCACAGCTCTTCTCCCCGGCTCTCCGTGGCCTGGCAGTGGGTAGGGCAGATAGTTCGAGCCGTAATCCCCAGGCCTCAGGTTGATGGAGCTCAGCTAACAGTGGACCCTTCTCCTTTGTCCATCAGAAGGCAAAACAAACATCCACATACTGCAAACGCTATAGAATAGCCTATATGCATGATAACTCGGTTCACTGAAAATGGTACAATTGGGAAAAGTAATGAGGGTCTGGGTTGGATTAGAGCTGCCACACACACACTGGTGAATCGCTATGAAATAAAATGTCATATTTTCAACAGGACAAATATCTCATACTGCCTGTCTTTCCTCTTCGCGTCCTTACACACTTACTACATATAGGCGACACACACACACACACTGCAGGTAAAACCGCGAGCACAACGCGAAAATGTCCCAAAGATGATGCGTAAAGTTCAGCATCGATAAGAATGTCAGGCCAATTGGCCTCCCGACTCTGCGGCCTGCTGACACCGCTCAGCCCTACCTCCCAGCAGGGAGCTACAGGCTGGGATGTGCTTCAACTTGTACCTTGCCCTGGATCACAGGCTACTAAGTAAACACACGTAAATTAATGTGAAATAGTGGTTTAGAAGCGGCTAACGACTTGGTGATAATCTATGGCCAATATAGCACCGGGTGTGTGCTGTATAGCACTGAAGTAGATACGAGTAGTAAAACAATGAGTCAGGAAAGGTAGGTTAAATTGTGTATTTCTTTCTGTGGAGGTGAGAGTGAGTTCTTCTGTCGATAATATGACTGAATCATCCATTGAATAGGGTAAATCATCACAACTACATCAACCACTTCGTTGACATTAGTAGCCTATAATGATGTAATAGAACAGAAACAAACAAATAAATCACTCCCCAGTACTTTTCACAAGTAATCGAAGTACATTGGAGCTCTGAGTGGAAAAGCACCTATAGGCTACAGGCTCTCTTTATTGTTATGGAATATTTAAAACGCAAGAACAGGATGTAGAATTCAAAAGCTCTACCCTCCCTCCTTTTCTTACCCCCTCTGCAACTTGGCCAAATATTTATAAACAAAGATTAGACCTAACCTACCTATGTTGGGAGGAGGTTCGAGGCTTCGAGGCTTCGATCCTAGCTGTTCTAACGCGAGCCCCAAAGTGTTGCCATGTCATGGTTTGCATGCTTTCTTTTCGTTCTTTTCAAAATTCACCTTAAATAGCGCGCCTGTATAGCGCCCTTGCCTCACTGGTGATTTCTCCTGATCCTGATCATCGACGAGGTCAATGAGAGCTGCAGCTAGGCAGCAAAGCATACCGTAAATGTACGGAAATCAGCGATATACATAAGGCAAATATACTTGTACGGTTAAACCGTCATCAGAAATGATCATATCAATATCAATTCAATTCAAGGGGCTTTATTGGCATGGGAAACATATGTTGACATTGCCTAAGGAAGTGAAATAGATAATTAACAAAAGTGAAATAAACAATTTTTTAAAAATCTCTCCCATGCATGCTTGTTGTCACACACACACACACACACACACACACACACACACACACACGCACACACACTCACACAACAATTAACCAACCATTACAGGCCTCTTTACATTAGGATCAGGGCGCAGTGAGTGATGATATGGCACAGCGTGACGTTTCTCCTGTCAGCCTCACACCGCTCTGCTCTCAGCATATGCATAATACAGCCTTAAACAGTGTGTGTGTGTGTGTGTGTGTGTGTGTGTGTGTGTGGGCAAAACTGTTATTTTCCTTGGAGAAGGGGTGCGCATAAATCTGTGAATGAAATTGCATGCTTTACATGTATTTTTCCCACTGCAGTGACAAAATATAAGCTAGGCTACAATACCTTGTTGAACACAAAACCCTTAGTGTAAATTCACAATGTCACACACACACACCAATTAACAATCAAACTCATTCTTTAGCCTACTCCTTACTGAAATAAAATCATGTAATAATATATTTTATCCAAATGTATAATGATAGGCCTATGTGCAATATAATAAACCTAATATTAGTTATTATCAAGTTTGCGGAAGAGGCCTTGGGGAAAAGCAACTCTGAGCATGCACTTTTACCGCACGTTAAAGCACGAGCTTTTCCCAGATTAATCGACCACCGTGCACAAACGTTGCTCGTGTTTTTATCGTGTTGGGCCGGGGAACAGCAGGCTCGGTGGCCGGGATAAAAAGAGGATATTTACCGGTTTAAAATAGCCCGGCGAGACATAGACTGATCATTAATACCGAGGTGACTGGCACAGTAGCGGCAGTGCAGAGAAAAAGAGGACACACCACCACACACTGACCATTCAGCAAGTTTGCAAACTAAATACATTTAGCAAAATGAAGGATGTAGCCTAATCGCAACATGAATCAAACAATCAAATAGGCCTATAACAACATGTCTGTCATTTATTCTGAAATAATAAGGCCTGTGCAAATGTGTGGCTATGCGCAGAGGTTTGGCTAATCATCGTTAGAATGAGCTCTCCTTTCACCCTCGAAATTCACACAGAACTAAAAAAGCTCATGCCAAAGCATAATTTTCGAGTGTAACTCGACGATATGCCACTCTAAAATTGGGAGTTCGAAGAGCATTCTACTCATGTGAAAAATGAAAATCTCTTTGTCTCGGAGTCCATTGGAAAGACGGCTATAAAACACCAATCCATCACAATAGAATTAGTGAAGGGGTTACACAGATTAACAGACGTCTGAATTCAACCACTTATATTTTATTGACGTATGCCATCTATATATTTCTTTGTAATGATAGGGTATTTGTTCTCTCAATAATGCCACTTGGTTTCCCTGACAGCGCTATAGGCATAACGCCATAAATACTACTAGCAGGATATAGGAGACGACTTGCCCGGTTCAGCTATTCCACCTTGTCTCTTAAAAACCGATATTGAAATATGAACTTGTCATAGCGGCATTATTTACTTAACAAACGGAGGTGGGGGTACAATAGTATGGTAATCAACTGGGGGGGGGGATATCCATTTTTATTGCATCACCTGTCAGTGGCGTCCAATAGGCTTCGAGTCTGAGGGCATTAATTGATGAAGGTGTCTCCGGGCTCGCGCACTTCCCCTCTGTCATTTTATTTGTGGCTAACCCCGCAGCCAGGATAGCAGCCGCATTTAGGCTCTTATTCGCTCTCTCTCTTTCCCTCCCTCCCCCTCTCTCTCTCTCTCTCTCTCTCTGCCTCCCTCCCTCCCTCTGTAGCTCGCTCCCTCTCCCTCCCCCTCTCTTCTCTTTTTTATCCTCTCGTTGAGGCAGTGGTATACACCTTCCTGCGGTGCTGCCGGTCAGAGGGAGTGAGCCGGAGAGGAGAGGCTGGTAGGGTTTAGCAGACAGCCAGCAGCCGGCCTGGCGGTACAATCCCTCGCATTCCTCCACCATGCCTGGTCCGGGGCAGGGCCCGAGGACAGATGCTGTGAACCCATCCGACACCGCTCCATTTAACTCCGCATCTCAAAGTTTGCCTGTCCATGACACAGCTTGGAGGTACTAGGACGCATCAGCAGCCTCCGACCGGCGCGTCAGAATGCCTTGAGCTCAAAATAGGGAGTTTATTCATTTTTCTTTTCATAGCTGCACGAGAACAATTGATCGCGATAAATGCTTGGATTATTACAATAGAGAGGGAAAAGCAACATGGGAGACCTGAAGTGTGGGTTTGAGGAGATGCAGGGAGTGAGGCTGGGATACCTGCTGATAAAAGGAAAACAAATGTTCGCCCTCTCCCAGGTCTTCACTGACCTACTGAAAAATATTCCCCGGACCACCGTGCACAAACGCATGGACCACCTGAACGTTAAAAAGCACCACTGTGATTTGGAGGAGCTGAGAAAGCTCAAAGCAATAAATTCTATTGCTTTCCACGCGGCTAAATGTACTCTGATATCACGGGAGGATGTGGAGGCACTTTATTTCTCCTGCAAAACGGAGCGCGTGTTAAAATCCAACAAAAGAAAAGTAAAGAAGGTGAGTTTACCCGAGGATGTGGGCGAGGGCAAGCTTCACGCGGACACGCACCCTGCCGGGTTATGGAAGGAGAAAGTTTGGTTAAGTTTGCACAGCGTTCCACAGACTCTGTCCCTCAAAAACAAATCCGGCAAGAGAGAGCAACCAACCTCGCGCCCCGACTCCAATCTACCTCAAATTTACAATAAATCCCTCGGTCAGGATTATTCCTCTGTCACCAAGTCGGCATGTAAACCCTTTAAAAACTATGAAACTGCTCAAATACCGGGCAATTGCGTCGCGTTTAGTCAGAGACATTCGTTTTTCAGGAGCGTGGTGAGCCGGCAGCCGGTGTTGTTTAAATCCGCCATTGCTGCTCAGTCTAGGCTCTCTGCAGCCGGCGACCTACTTCACAAAAGGAAGAGGAGGCGCGATGGGGGCGGCGGCAGGGATAGGGACAGCGGCGGCGCGAGGCAGTCGTGGAGCAGGAGCAGACACACACACTCACACACTCACCCACACCACCCGGTGCTTCTCGTGCAGCCCAAGTGCTGCAGCAAGACAAAAACCCACCACAACGGGACAACTCTGGGTCATTTTCATCTTGGACACGAGTTTTACCTCGACCACCGAGCTCACCATCATCCTCACCCGCAGCAACATGTAGGGGGTTTCCCGGAGAGCTACAGCAGTGACACCGAGTCCAGCTGCTACTCAGAGCGGCTCAACAACGACTCAGACTTCGGCTCCAGTTTATCCACCAGCAGCAACTCTGGGACCTCTGACGAGGAGGAAGATGAGGAGGATGAAGAGGAGAGCCCGTTGGAGAGCTCTGAGGTCAGTTCTGACGAGGAGAGTTCATCTCAGTCTGACAGCAGCTCTGTGTCCAGTCAGGTCTCTGTCCAGTCCATCCGCTTCAGGAGGGCCCGGTTCTCCTCTGTCAACACCACCAAACATATCACCACTAGAACTCTGCCTAACGCTAAAACTCTCTCCACTACTCTCTCCGGCACTAGAACTCAGTCGAATTCTAGAACTCTATCCAACAGTCTAACTCTCTCGCACACTAAAGCACCTTTGCTCCTGCAGCCTACCTTCCACTACAGCCACCAGCAGCAGCCATCTAGACCGGTTGTCCAAGGTGGAACCAGCCAGGTGGACTATGCCAGTCCGAGGAAACAACAGAAATATGACTTTACAGCCAGGGAGGCCAAGCAGGACGCACACACATACAGGTTCAGTTCGCCTGTCATCCGGGGGAGTTGTTTCGCTGAGAGGAAAGACAGGAAGGTTCCTGAGTCCCAGGTCCAGACCCAAAGAGAGATAAAGAGAGCCGAACCTGTGTCCAGAACAGTTTACGCACTGAGCCCCTCACCTAACCCCAACGGGAACAAAGCGGTTCCTCCACACAGGACACCGGGACACGCAAACAAATGCCCCCCAGTCCTGAGCTCACACTGTGCCCATGACAAAGACACAAAGCACTCCAAGCCCACAGACAACAACCAGCTTTCATTAGCTGCAAATCTAAAGAAAGAGGTGAGAATTAGCCCAAGCCTGAAACTGCCCTCTCCGCTCAAAACCATTAAGACCGAGCCGGAAGAGCTCTCAGTGGCCGCGGGTCCCCTCCCCAACAGTGGCAGGGCGGTCAAGACGCCCCCCTTCAACCTGCAGAATGTGAAAATCAAAGTGGAGCAAAGCTATGATGAATACGAATACAACAGTAAGGCCTCCGGGTTCCACTGCAAAGGAGACGAGGCGGATATCAACAATGGCCAGTACCCCGGCGGCGACATCAAACACGCTGCTGGCTGTTTCAACAACGAGACCAAAGCCATTGAAAGTTATGCTGGGGCTCCCAAGTCCTCATCCGGCTTGCAGGAATGCAGGAGCACTCGAGACACCCCTTGTCCTGAGGAGGGGGAGTATAAAAACGGAGTTGGGGTCAGGAAAAACGGCAGGACTCTGGTTCTGGGGAAGGAGCCTGGAATTTCGAGGGCGCAGGCGAAACAGAACGTGTCCAAAGTTGACAGGACTTTATCTTCTCATCCCGCGGGTAAAGCAGAGATTTGTGAAGGAAATATTGAGCATCTAACAGGGGCGAGTAAACGAAAACGCGCGTGCAGTAATGTAGCAGCCTCTCTGAAGAGGCCTTTCAGCTTCATGGCAAATTTCCCGGCTCCTCCATCCCTGGTTGTGGGCAGCGACGGGGATTTAAGCCCAGCTTACTCTCTGAACTCTCTGGGGGGACCCCGACCTCCCCCTCGCTCTCACCCCGTGTGGCGGTGGCAGCCTGGCGGTCTGACTGTCCCTCCCCCACCAGCTCAGAGAATCAGGAAATGTTGAAGCTTTTTTCTTTGAAAAGAACAACTGCAACAAAAAAAAATACCTGGATGGAAACCTACAGTACCTTTACTACAACATAAGTCTTAAAGTGAATGGGAGGCACTAATGGCTTGCATCCTTCAGTTGTTTTTATTGAAATGTTTTCCTTTATTTGATGTAGTGGATTTAAAACATTCCTCGTTGTTGTGGAGTTATAGATCAGTAATACATACACTGCTATTCTCCATAACGCGCGGACCGTCTTTGAGCCTCTCTACCTATGCCACTGGACGATCCCTCCTCGTGGATTTATTCTGACTAACTAACTCTAAATAAGCTATCCACCATAAGCAATAGGCTACACGTTTGGCAAAATGTGCTTATGTGACTTTTCTCGGATCTATTGTTGCTGTTCCCCTTGACGCTGGACCGGTTGGATTGTACCAGGGTTTCAGCTCGACCTGTTGGATTTTACCAGGGTTTCAGTGAAGTAAACATTTGTGCTGTACTGCCTTTGTGGTGAGAGAACGAGAGGGGAATATTCCCTCATAAAAATCACAGCACTCCTATGTTGGTCTGTATTTTTCTAACATCAGCTGTAACTTGAGTAGGCTTAATCAACAGATTCAGGGTTTTCCTTAAGTAACATGGTTAGGCCTACTGTCTGTCACCTTAGCCCTATTACGAATTGTAGTTGTTTTTTTCTATAAGATTTTAAAAACCTAATAGAAACCCTAATTTCGGTTTTAATTTGATGCTTTCCAGAGTTTGGGTCAATTTTATCTCAATTGTTTCTATTTTCAGATAACTATTTTTGAATTCGATATAAAATGTAGATTAATTTCTCCATGCAAGTCCAAATTCATAATGTTAATTGCAGCCTATATTGAATAGGACATAATTGTAAGTGAATTGACTCTTACTCTGATCTGGCCGGTGCTTGCAGTTTTTCAGAGTGTTTGTGATCAGCCTTGTTTGTATTTCTGAGAGTATTTCCTGCAAGCTTATGTTTGGCTGTAGTCAGACAGCCACGAGCGCCCATACAGGCCCAAAACAGTGCAGGCCTTACATACAGACAATCACACAGAGAGATACGCCCAGGCCTGACACAGATCACGCATTTTCGTGAAAAATCACACGTCCTGACAACCTTGACAGGTTTTTGCATTCTGGTGGGACATTTTCCTATATATTAGAAGTTTATCGATCAATTGAAACACGCATAGCCCTAATGTACACGGGGAAATAATGAGAAAAACGGTGATAATGACACTCCTGTCCAACCAGTTTGGGGGTTGCATACACTAAAACAAAAACCCACCAAAAGGTTGTCTTACAACACACTGAGCCTAATGTAATTTAGAAACAACACGTGGAAGCACAAGTGATAGGCCTACATGCTTTGCACTTTGACACACACCCCATTTCAGCTTGAGGAGTGTAGGCTAGTTTAGCCTAGTTATGAAAGAGGTGATTGTTTGAGAGAAGCTTAAAATAAAAATAAATGTAAGATAAGGTAGGCTATTAGCCTATGTCCACTTAAAGTTTTCACTTAAAACTGACCATTTATAATTGGTTATTTGTGGCCATCCACAGCCTACACATGAAGTTGGATCGTTTTGCATATTTGGGTCAAACCGGTAATATAGTTGTTTATTGTACCCTTGCATCTGCAGACATGCTGAAATGCCCAGTACAGCAAGTTGTTGTGGAATAGTTACATAAATGCGTAATTACCTGTTCACATTCTGCGGTGAAGCCCACCGTGCTGAATTGACCTGGGAAAATCTCCAGTCGGTCAAAATTACTCAAATTTAGTCTACAGAGGATTAGCATACATACACAGGCCCTACCTGCAGTCAGTCGAAAATGTACAGGCCCAAACACAAATCTGGTTGTACCTTTGTTATGATAGCATTGCACTCTGCAGTGATTCGTGTTTTACACAAAAGGACATGGCCTTCTCCATGTCCCAATTTCAACTGATATAGACTAGGCTATACGCAGACTTTCTTCTCTCATGTATGAAGTCAGATTTTTTTCTTCTAATTTTGCCACGTAATCATAAGTATAGCGTTTAAATATGGACGCGCAATGAATGTATGTCAGACTTTTTTTCATTATGTTAAATATCCTGATGTTGCTGATAGGAAAACTCCGAATATACAAAAAATATATATAATCTGTCAAATGTAATTAAAGTTGCACCTAAATATCAATATTTTCCCACCAACGTAAAATGTTGATTTTATGAAGTTGTGGCAAAGAGATTATTCTCCCTGTGACAAAGAGAGGGCCAGCCATTCTGGCAGATAACAACAAACCACATGCCTGATGTCATGATTCTCACAGCAACATCAGCAGCAAAGACAGAAACAAAGGCCCATTCGATTGGTGATTGTAGTTAAGAGAGAAAAAAGCTTGGGTTCACTCAATGCTCAGATTTTGTATAGATTGATCTGTGTGTGAAATGCACCTATACCACCCCAAGCCATGCGTACTCCCCTTGTAGAGTAGGTATGTATAGAAGCGAACTTTTAAAAAACGTGCCTCCAAACTAAACACAGCCATTTTATTCTCCATTTGAAAATGACGTGATCCCTCCAACCTAGAGGGAGTTGGGGGAAGGGGAGGATCTCCCTGGGAGGAGAGGGAGGGGGATTCATATGTTCCAGGAGGGAAACTTTCACCCTGTTATGCCCGTGTCAAAGTTTACTGGGCCAGAGGAGGGATATACCGCGCAGCGTTCAGCGAGGGCACACATACACACACACACACACGTCCCTCTGTAGGTACTTGCCAATTCTCACGCGGATCACAGAGAGCATCACCCCGGCAAGGAGATGGTGGTAGAGGTGTTTACGGAGGGAACTACCGCGGTAGAGCTCTGACAGTGACGCTATCAATGTAAACAATTGCATGGTGTCGCAGCTCGAGGCATTGGCCAACCCCTCTTTCTCCCGCTCTCTCTCCTGCGCTGCTCCGCTTTCTCACTCATTCCCTTAGCTTTTTGATACAATGCTTGAGGTCAGGATTTTGACATGAGATTTGAAGTCACTGGTTGTTTATATAAAAAACATATATTTATTTTTGTGAATTACTGGGTTTTTGTATATCATTGTTGTGTAGGATAATGCACTCGAAATGAAAAACTTGATTGGTGGATTTCTGAAGCACTTTCCCTTTCTTCTGAGTAATGAAGTGTTCATTAAATACGTCTGAGTGTGAGTGACGGCGCATTCTCTTTGTTGTTAGTTGAAGAAACACACACTTCATTCATCTTGATATTAGATACACTGTATGCCTATATAAACTGAATCGTCACCAAGAGGATCCCATGTTGACAGCGCATTGGTTCTGTGGACAAATGCGTAATCAGCATGTATTTTGGGTTAAGATCTATTGGTGCAAGGGAACAGTTTTACTCTCCATGCATTGGGTTTCTAAACTTTATTGCCATGTAGCCCACCCTTACGATGACCCACAGAGATATTACACTACCATGCATGATACACACTATAGGCCTACTTATGCGTAATTACGTACATATGTTAACATAGGCCAAGTCCGCACAAACGTCTAGTTCTATATACAAACCTGTAGTACGCATGTGGGCCTATGAGCGCCATCAAGGCCTTAACAAACCCTTAACTATTGATATCCACATGAATAAACTGAATGATCGACTCATAGTGCCTAGTACCCTTTCACATGCACTTCAGTCGACATCATCCGCCATGTTTGTTTCTCTGTTCTGGTTTTGAGTAATGGGATTTTATGGTATGGTAAACCCGGAGGTTGATGGGGGGAGCCCTCTAACCCGGGCCCGGCCTGTCAGCCTGGAGGCCCCACAGTAGCCTACGGGTGGAGGTTAGCAGGCCGCTCACTGAGACAGACGACCATTGAAATCTAAAGCATTCTGGAGGTAAATTCCAGTGCGGATTGCAAACCAATAGACTGTAACTTCTATAGAATAACAGGAGCGAGGCAGAGAGGAATTAAACGAGTTAAACCACAAGTTGGATTAAGAAAAACCTCAGGCAATTTACTAAAGAGGTCGGCTACTCAATCTGGCGCCATCACTGCGTGGACAGTTATCGCATCCGAGGCACTCACATAGCCTACAGTATTCCCAGCTGCTGTCCTTGTTTAGAAAACCAAGTTATAGGAGTAACGCTGACGGACACAGCCTGAATCAGGGTCAGCACAACGCACCTAGCTATCAGACAATTCAATACAAGCGATCGATAAAAGCTGTCAGAACGCCTTTATATTATAGACCTATTAAAAAATATATAAATGAAAAAAATGTGTTGCCTGTTGACAATACTATTCAAAATCACAGAACTCAAAATACTTTATGAATGAATGAGGAAATAATAATTGGAATTAATTAGGCTAAATATATAGATTTTAAGTTTTAAAGGGCCAATAGAACACACACGCAGAAACACACACACACACATACAATAAGTTACTAGTTTTAGTAAAATACAATTTGATCTATATATAGTTTTCATTGGTCATTTGTGGGGAACAATTGTTAATTATGCATCATTTTAAAAAAATGTCTGCACTTTGTTTTACCATATATATTTATATTTTTACACACTATTAGTAAGTAACTCGACCTTCAAGTAAAAATCTGCATTGATATCAATGGGAGATTTCCGTAAGAGTTCGGGTTACGTGAGCATATGTTGCTTTGGAGCCCTCCACAATGACTGTAATCAATAGGCAAATGCTGCAGGTGTTAACCCGTCCCATGCAGTCTGATATGGCCGGATCCTAAACAACATGAAGACCAGAAATCACATATCCTTTGGCCAATTTAAGATATGTATTTTGTGTGCACTAAATTGTCCGAATTACCAATAGTCTTAATGGAATAATAATAGGCCTACTTTTAACCACTATTAGGCCTATGTAGTGTATTCATTTCAAATAGGCAAATGCAGCCAGACCAAAGTACTACAATATAACCTCACATAATTATGTACCAAAGACCATGAACAGCAGAAATCCACACTGATTTGGCCACGATGTTGCACCAGCGCCTGAATCAAATGACCTAACTACTGACTACAAGTTATTCCATCCACGATTTTTATTAGTTCAATAATTATATTAATGAAAGTAGAATTATTTTGAAAGGAACAGATATTGAAACCACCATATAATGTTCCTATAGCAAGAAAGAAGCCATATGAAAC
Organism: Coregonus lavaretus; assembly: GCF_964263955.1. Classification (NCBI taxonomy): domain Eukaryota; kingdom Metazoa; phylum Chordata; class Actinopteri; order Salmoniformes; family Salmonidae; genus Coregonus; species Coregonus lavaretus. The sequence continues at coordinate 20,002 of NW_028159301.1, read as the reverse complement.
AGGCAGCACTGCTGCTTCAGTCACTACAAATCCACAACTGCCACACATGATGATGCTGTAGCCTGTCCTTCGACTACTAATAGGCCTACACACTATAGCAGATATCTAGGTAATTGAAGACCAGTGAAAATGCAATTATCCCATTCACATCCATGGCTCTATAGGCGACCCATTACCCTGCATTTCAACCCTGCTACGACGTTTCACTGGTTTGAGGGTATATGGTTTTGGAATGAGGTAGTCTTTTAAAACTTACTATGGAGAGTTGCCTGTCTGTGTGTGTGTGTGTGTGTGTGTGTGTGTGTGTGTGTGTGTGTGTGTGCGTGTGCGTGTGTGAGTGAGTGTGACCTATATAAGCTACTCCATACGCCGAAGCTGTACCAGTCGATTTGTATGGTCCAGTCCCGTTGAAACAGAAGATCGTATAGGCTGAAACGCTACAAGACGAACTCTCAGCTCATAGAGAGAAACACAAACTCTCTCAAAACAAACGTTTTCAGTTCAGTCCGTATGACTCAAATACCGTACAAGCGAAACACCCATAGCTTTTATTGTCTCACTGACAATGGTGGTTATTTACTTAACCGAAGGGCGTCTGTTTTACAACGCTGACTTCTGTAAACACGCTGGTTTGGCCTCCATTAGCAGAACAGCAGAGTTAGCAGTCATGATAACAAAGGTGTGATCATGCAACATAACAGCACATCTCCTCTTCGTTTCCATGTGACTGACTGCCTGAAGCCTGCAGTGGAGGCGAAGAGGGAGGACGAAACAAGGGGATAGTCCTTTCTAATGTTTAGCAAACTCGTGATTCAAATCAAAAATTGAAGTAATTCTCCAAAGCCTGTGTCTATACATAAACTAATCTATAAATTAATCTTAACCCTTTTCGCAAAATTGCAGCAAAGGTTTATTTTTTCAGCAATTTTCTGTCATTAAGTTAAAGCTTGTTCTCTTGTGTTGATTTTGGTCGCGCGTAAATTAGCGCTGAAGACTAATATCAATATTCTAAAAGATAGTGGGTAAATGTGTTTGTGTTACCAAAGTACCATAGTGCCCTCCTGTAGCTCAGTTGGTAGAGCATGGCGCTTGCAACGCCAGGGTTGTGGGTTCGATTCCCACGGGGGGTCAATATGAAAAATGTATGCACTCAATAACTGTAAGTCGCTCTGGATAAGAGCGTCAGCTAAATGACTCAAACGTCATAGTGTAAAGTCAGACTCGCGTCTTACAGTTCTCCGGTGGACTTTATGTTTGACATCATGTAAAGGAGTTACTGATTAGAGGAGTTATTGAATACATTGAGTAAATCTATTCTTAGTGGTATACTATTTTTTAAGTTCATAGTGGCATGCTACCACACAGTATTATTATTGTGTGATTCCACAGAGTTAAATAAGATTGTTCATCTGAGGCCGGAGAGATGCTCTGGACTGATTGCCTGCGCTGTACACGGTTCTGCTGTGGCAGGGAGGAAGGGAGCGCGAGCGAGAGAGCGGATATAGAGACAGAGGGAGAGAGAGAGAGCGAGCAAGAGAGAGACAGAAAGCAGATTTGTAAGTACTTAAGTCAAAATACTTTAAAGTACTACTTAAGTCGTTTTTGGAGGGTATCTGTACATTTACTTCACTACATTCCTAAAGAAAAATCAGTAAACTGATCAATAAACACAAATACTGCCTTTGTAAATGATGTCTGAATGTTGGAGTGTGTCCCTGTCTGTCCATAAATTAAAAAACAAGAAAATCGTGCTGTCTGGTTTGCTTAATATAAGGAATTTGATGTAATAAAATGTATTTTCACTTTTACTCAAGTATGACATTTGAGTACTTTTTCCACCACTGTACTTAAGTACATTTAAAACAAAATACTGTTAGACTTTTACTCAAGTAGTATTTCACTGGGTGACTTTTACTTGAGTCATTTTCTATTAAGGTATCTTATTTCGGTCAGAGAAAGTTTTATAAATATCCATTAATGGTGTTAAGATAGGCCTATAGAATATATTTTCAAACGTGTTCTTCAGTCAATCCCTGGTGAGGTAAGCTATTTTCCTCATCTAACCATTGTACTGCAAGTGTTGCTGAATATTTTCCTCATTTTCATTTTGTGCTCATGCACCTTTGTTGGAAAGTGAAGTAGCGACAGTATTGTATTTTCACATTAAATGTTAACACACACTATGTTCATTTAATTATAAAAGATACACGTTTGGAGCTAATATGCGTTATTTTATCATCATAATATTTTTAAATATATATTCACAGTTATATTGGTCAGCAATAACCGTACCTCTTAATTCAATTAAGGTTTTATAATTAGTTATTTCAGTCCAATACAAAACAGGCCTAGAACAAAATCGGAGAGAATGATGTCATAAGAAGTAGTCCAAATTACATAACATGGTCCCAATTATATAACAACGCATGGATGCATGCATCCAACGACACAAAAGACATTCAGCGTGAAGCTGAACGCTTGCTTGCATAGTGCAGCCAATGAGTGCATGAAGCCAACTCTACATATCGTTAGGTTTTAAAGGCAAGGCGCCTGTATACGACAGCGTTTGTGTCTGGTTAAGAATTACCTGATTTAAAGACATTTGGAAATCGGGTATAGCATCGACAGGTTGCAGGGAGAGGTGAGAGGCTTTTCTGATCGCGAGGGAGCAGGGCTGCATATGGGGGTCGGGGGTCGAGGGGAAACAGTCTGGCAGAGGGCTTGCGCCTGGTCATGGAGCTCAGAGCGATTTAAAAGCTTCTTGTCGGAAAAATAGCACAGACTGAGCTGCAGAGTTGCCTGTTCATGTTCGGTTTGTTACATGCACAAGTACAGTGACATGCGTAACTTCCAAGCCCTACCCAACAGTGCAGTATTCAATATAAAAAGTATAACTAATAAGAAAATAAGTTTAAAAAAACACGAGAAATAATGTGCCATTACCAATTTTACAATGTGCAGGGATACTGGAGTATAGAGTTAGATATGTACATGTAGGCAGGGATTAGGAGAAAGTGACTGGTAGAAGGAGTAATAATAATAATAATAATAATAATAATAATAATAATAATAATAATAATAATAATAATAATAATAATAAACAGTATGGTAGCAGCATAAGTGGTGGGTGTGTGCATGTTGGTGAGTGTGTGTATGTAAGTGTGTGGGTGTTAGTGTGAGTGTGTGAACTGTGAATGTGTGTGTGTGCAAGAGCTTCCGTGTACGCGTCATAGGTGGATATAGGCCTACAACAGGGCTGTCAACAGGGCTGAAAAGTGACTGGCGGCAGGAATATATAAATACTTATAGTAATATACTAATGGTAATATATACAAGTAACCCGTAGTAATAGTGACCAGTAGCAGAATAAATAGATAGATACTAATGGTAATTGCAATCAATAATCAATGAACAGCAGCGTAGTGGTAGTAATAAATGTAATCAATAATAATTTTAGCAGCAGCGTAGGTGTGAGGGTAAGCAGTAGTTGTTAGCCATTTAACAGTCTTATGGCCAAGGGATAGAAGCTGTTTAGGAGTCTGTTGGTCTGAGGTTTGATGCACAGGTACCGCCTGTTGGACTGGAGCATGAACAGTCCTCTCCAGATGACTGGAGTCATTGGCAATTTTTCGGCCCATACCTATATTTGAAGTGTAGACTATTTGATAGAACTGTGGCCTTGTAAAATAATGATATGGAAAATAAATGACAATATAATTTCATGTCGAGAAGCCACTGCTTTTACAAATGCATGTTTATGTAGGACATGGAAATTTGAAGATGCAAATATGTTAGCCCCAGCCAACTCCATGCCAAAAGCCAGCCTTATGATTCAGCACAAAATCCGGATTGGAGTTCTGCGCGTAAAACCTCTGCAGTCCTATTCTCCACTGCACTAATCTCTTAAAGCTTCGGCTATACTCTATTTTAGCCCCAGATGCTGAGAGATCCTATATCAGGATTTATGCCTATAGCCTAGGCTATTTTTAGATAAGCATACATACAAATGAGTTAGTTTATGAGGATCTGCTTAGAATCAAATTGGGTTTAACTATAGCCAAAGTAAATACATGCATTTACATTTTGTTCATATTGCTTTTTATCACGACGTAACAGGTCTTCGTAACAAATTATTCATACAGCTACATGCAGGGGTGGGGAATAACTGATTACATGTAATCTGATTACAAAAAACTGTAGGCCTAACTGTAATCAGTTATCTTACCAGCAAAAATATTGTAATCAGATCACAAATACTTTGAAAATGTAGATTATTACTTCTTGGATAACTTTTAAATTCAGAAAGGATGTTTGCGAAAAAAGTACATTATGACACATTTCTGTTTTCCCAATGACATTCAATTCAGCATTGAAAAAAAGGCGCAAGTTTAAGTTTGTTCCACCTGAGCGAGTCTGACCACAAGTTCAGAGACCACTATGATGGCACACCAGATGCATTTGATGGATCATTTTTGTCTTCTTCCAACACATTTTAAGGAGAAAGTAATCAGATGACGTTAGCGAGTTTAGGCAATCCAAAAGTTACATTACTGATTACAATTTTGGACATGCAGGAAACTAACGGATTACATTTAGAAAGTAATTTACCCAACCCTGGCTACATGTAGGCTATATTTATATGGGTGATGAATACAAGAACAAAGGATCGGTCCATAGGCCTACTAATTTACAAACACTTTACTAATTTAAACTATAATCAGTTCCATCAGCAGAGCCTGAGAAAAAGTGTTGCTAATGACATTTTGAATAAATTAAAAAGTGCTGCCTCGTGTCCTCACGGAACAATCAGTTTCTGAATCCATTTAAGGCAGATTGACCCCGGAGCCCCGAGTGACCTCCGGGGTTAAAGGACTCGTTTCACAACGACCCCAAACAGGCACAAACTATACCATACCAATTTAGTCGCAGTTCTTATTATCATGATGTACTATTATTTATAATATTGAAGAATTGTTGAAGGTAGCCAATAGGCTATTCGTTCTCCATGGTCCACATTTTACCATCGACTAGGCTAATATCTGAGAAACCTATAGTCAATGTCGAATCCTTTTGAACGAATGAGTGGACGTCCCTTATTTTAAAATATATTTCAGAACAGCTGTTATTTCGACTGATTTAAATATCCAACTATTAGAGCTGAAATTATTATAGCGATTTCTCTTGAGGAGTTCTCTCTTGAAGCACACACGGCCGATGACTCCAACATGTCTAAATTGATCTAACTTTAATAGCTGAAATAAAGAAAGTATATAACAGGTCTGCAATTGTTGCAATTGTAACCGTTTATCAGTAAAACGTTAGCTTTATTAATGACAAACAGACATCGTAGGCTATAGGCTTCCGAATTGACAGAAAAACATTATTGCACAGAGGGAGACATCAAATCACACTGGAAGCCCTTATGCAGACGGGTTAATATGGCTATAGCCTATAATATATAAGCATAAAGAGCTACTACGGCTCAATATAAGATACTTTAATTGTATCAAGATTTTACATTCACAATTGCCTATTAAATATATTTGATGTAGGCTAGGCTAAAACAATTACATATTATTCTATAAATTGTTATGTAGGCCAACAGCAGCTACAGAAAATATTCCCAACAGGATCCACTGAATCGGCTTATCATTGCATAATATCCTAGTGGTAGCCTAATGCATTGGTTTTACTTTGACTACCTACCATTGCTTCTAACGGTAAAACTTAAACATTTTAATTGACAAGTAGCCTTATAGAAAAAAGTATGTCGCTCTATTCTGCATTCTAAAACGACAGCTCAAAAACGAGCATTCCCGACATTGATAAATGCCATTGTTTGTCGAGAGGCTGTGGACGTGCCCGCGCCCGCGTACCCGCCTGCGGGGATTTAGAAACAATCCCGTCCAGCGGTGACCTTTGGCCCCTCATACCACGGAATCAGGCTCTGTGGCATGCGTTGAGTGAATGCCATGCAAGAACACAACAACAAATATAGCTACAAATAGTCTATTGATCTACAATAGGCGAACAAATGATTAGCTCATATTTATTCTTAATTCATAACAACCTATAGCCACAGTCCCTTCATTTTGAGATGAATGAAATGTTTATGCTTATTAGGCCTCATCTTTTAATCTTAATCATAATTTTTAATTAATAAATAACTGATTAATTTAAACTTAATTGAAGTCAAGTCATCACCTTTGGAATTAGCATGCATATCAAGCCGGAAAAGGAGTGCCACGGAAAAAGAGTAGGCTATTGAACACGAAATAAAAGGAGAAACATGAAAATGTCACTTCTGTGACTAGCAGATTTGTGAGAAAAGAGGGACGCTATAATGCATAGAAGACTACACAAACACTTTTACTAGGCTAAATATGGACTAGCGCAGCAGGCTGTTATACACTACATGTCCAAAAGTATGTGGACACCTGCTCGTCGAACATCTCATTCCAAAATAATGGGCATTAATATGGAGGTTGGTCCCCCATTTCCTACTATAACAGCCTCCACTCTTCTGGGAAGGCTTTCTACTAGATGTTGGAACATTGCTGCGGGGACTTCCTTCCATTCAGCCACAAAAGCATTAATGAAGTTGGGCACTGATGTTGGGCGAGTAGGCCTGGCTCGCAGTCGGCGTTCCATTTCATCCCAAAGGTGTTCGATGGGGTTGAGGTCAGGGCTCTGTGCAGGCCAGTCAAGTTCTTCCACACCAATCACGACAAACCATTTCTGTGTGGACCTCGCTTTGTGCACGGGCGCATTGTCATGCTGAAACAGGAAAGGGCCTTCCCCAAACTGTTGCCACAAAGTTGGAAGCACAGAATTGTCTAGAATGTCATTGTATGCTGTAGCGTTAAGATTTCCCTTCACTGGAACTAAGGGGCCTAGCCGAACCATGAAAAACAGTCCCAGACCATTATTCCTCCTCCACCAAACTTTACAGTTGACACTATGCATTCGGGCAGGTAGCGTTCTCCTGGCATCCGCCAAACCCAGATTCGTTCGTCGGACTGCCAGATGGTGAAGAGTGATTCATCACTCCAGAGAACGTGTTTCCACTGCTCCAGAGTCCAATGGCGGCAAGCTTTACACCACTCCAGCCGAAGCTTGGCATTGCGCATGGTGATCTTAGGCTTGTGTGCAGCTGCTTCATGAAGCTCCCGATGAACAGTTATTGTGCTGACGTTGCTTCCAGAGGCAGTTTGGAACTCGGTAGTGAGTGTTGCATCCGAGGACAGACGATTTTTTACAAGCGCTGCGTGCTTCAGCACTCAGCGGTCCCGTTCTGTGAGCTTGTGTTGCTCCTAGATGTTTCCACTTCTCAATAACAGCACTTACAGTTGACTGGGGCAGCTCTAGCAGGGCAGAAATGTGACGAACTGACTTGTTGGAAAGGTGATGATGATGCCACGTTGAAAGTCACTGAGCTCTTCAGTAAGGCCATTCTACAGCTAATGTTTGTCTATGGAGATTGCATGGCTGTTTGCTCAATTTTATACACCTGTCAGCAACGGGTGTGGCTGCAATTGATGAATCCACTAATTTGAAGGGGTGTCCACATACTTTCGTATATATAGTGCATCAAATAAACTAGGCCTACACTTTTCATTGGAAATAATCCCCCTTTTCACATTAAAAGTTATACATTTCTTAAATTGCTGAATTTTGAAACACAATAGGAAACTTTGTCTGTCTCTCCTGCTTCCACTCAGGTTTCAGCCAACTTTTGGACCACTTCTTTAAATTGGGTATTCAGGGTCTGGAACAAAGGGGAAAAGCAGGGTATTCAGGCCACATTGTATTTAACCCTTAAGGGAACGTAGGAGCAACGGCCATTCAACCCACCTTTTTTATGCTCCTCGAAATCAAACAGGATTTATGAATGAATAAAACCCTTATATTACAACGTGACGTGACCCACCCGGTGTTCCGGTTTTGATAAGATCTGCATGTCACGGTGGATCTCCGTTAATGGTTTGGTTGGATTGTGTTATGTTTGGAGGGTAATCCGACCCAGACCTTAACCCCGGGGGGAGCCGCAGCGTCAACAGACGTAGTCGAACAGCTTATAAGCCCAATACTTCAAATATGTGAAGTATGTACTAAATTCAAATAGCTTTTGCGGGAATTCAATATGGCTAAGGAAATATCCCTGGTTTATAATGCATGCAGGTTAAGCATGCTGAACGCAGGCCTGCTTATATGGAAATATCCCTGGTTTATAATGCATGCAGGTTAAGCATGCTGAACGCAGGCCTGCTTATATGATACTCACTTATATGTGAAACTATACAGTCTATTCTTTGATGTGTTCGATAATGAGAGTCACAGCCAGGGTGGGCCATTATCAATGGTGACCATGGAGCAATTAGGGGTAAGTGCCTTGCTCAAGGGCACATCGAAAGATTTTTCACCTTGTCGGCTCGGGGATTTGAACCAGCGACCTTTTTTTCGGTTACTGGTCCAAACCTCTAACCGCTAGGTTACCTGCCACCCTTTAATTTGTTGGAGTAAAACAATCTTATATTTTGGGTTCTGATGGGGTACCACAGTTGAACTAAGCTCATAAGGCATTGCTGAGTTATATTCTTCAATAATCAATGGGTGCATACAGTATAATTATTAATTTATGTCTAAAAAAGGATGTAGCAACTGCAGATTGCCCCTTTAGGTCAAAATGTAGGCCTAATTATTTCCCAATTCTATTAAAGCAATTGAATATTGATCAGTACATTTTGCTGTAAAATATTACATCGATCAGCAGTCTGGAATGTGATGTAAAATCAGGAAATAAAGGTCGATCCATTGAGATGATACGATTTTTGCCTGTGAGAAATAATGACAATCTGATTCATCAAGAAAACGCACCTTTGCTGACTATTTTAAATGTTGCAGTGTTTGTGCCTTCACTTAGAAACCTCAACTGCCTCATGGGTCCTTTACTGGTATTTGGCCTTGGCTTATTCTATAGGCCTAAATAAATATTTGACTGGTTCAGTAGGCAAGCCTAGGCCATCCACAATATCGGCTACTTCATTTTCCCAAGCTCTATAATAGCATGAACAAAACAAAAGTTTGATACCAACATTTCTACAAAGCTTTAGCAGACTATTCCAGGCTACGTTTGGCTTCGTCTAGGCTAGGCATATGCATAACTATTTATAAACAAGGCCTACAGTTTACGTAATTTACAATTCAATTATTGTTCTATAGCGCATATCTTTGACCTGCAGGCTAACATGTTGGTTCCCAAAGTGATATATCGGCTACATACATTTAGGCTACGCAACTTGAAAGTGTTGCCAGTTTTTTTTTTTTTGTTAAAATGTAATCCTCTCAAACCTAATTTGACATGAAAGTGCCAACCTCGACGAATCTTTTAAAAATTGAACCAACAAACAAACAAAGAAGAAAATGCCAACAGTCAGTCTGTGAAAAACTAAGCCTACATTGTTTTTCATATGTATCCTGTATGAAAAACAAAATGGCTTTCTGAGTGGAAATTTTAAGGAAAATTACTCAAACTAAGTAGGCTACAAGGCAGTGACAGTCTTTATAGCGACTTGTTGGAATCCTATAGACCTACATCCTCATAATATGCTAGTATTTTGTCATTGGTAATTGGATGAATCTTTATTGAATAAGCAGGCAGGTCAGTAAGATGAAGGTGTATGATCTGTGAAACAGATCGGCTTGCAAACAGAGAAACAATAAAAAGAGGGGGAAAACCTGGCTTCAGAATGATTACCCCAAAACCAGATAGGCCTATATCACGACTAAGTTAATTATTCATTTGCACATCATTATATTGTTTGTTGGAGCAGCTTATTTAAAACGTACTTTAGTCAAAAGATGATCCGTGTTTCATTACACTGGTATTCATATTGATCCCTGCATGCTATAGGGAAGGGTTCCCCAACTTTTTGGGGTTTACATTTTTGGACATAAAGACTAAAAACTCCAGCAAATCAGCTCGAAGTCATTTTAATTTTTGGAAATCTGTTCCAAAGTATTCCCTCGCATAATAGAGAGAGATATGTGATTGTATTCCACTGGGCACAGATGTCAATTCAACGTCTATTCCACGTTGGTTTAACATAATTTAATTGAAATGATGTAGAAACAACGTTGATTTAACCAGTGTGTTCCCAGTGGGATACAAATGTAAGCAATGTTTGAAATGATTATATTTTGGTCAAAAAGTATATCTGTTTGGGCTTCTTGCGGTCGATTTGCAGTCTACAAATTATTTGTAATTATGTTCGGCCCCTGACCATCCGCTCAAGAAAAAATCGGCCAGCGGCTGAATTTGGTTGATGATGCCTGCAAATGGGGTGTTACATTATGCAACTGTGTTCTAGAAAATACTCTGTCACGGGGACAGTAATTTATATTAAAACATTCGAAACAAAATGTTTAAGAAAATGATGGTTGACTGCAATAACTATTGAAATGAATAAAACAGAATTAATAATTTTAAAGAATTGTTCGATGGGCATGGGCTATTAATTCAGTTAATGCTGATCAAAGTTCATACAAATTCTAGTCAAATGTAGGCTGTACGTTCCTATTCCGAAATGTTTTAATACCCATGTAACATGGATGTGATTCCTTGTATTCAGAAAAAAATATAAACCCAAGTCGTTATCATGCCCAGTTTGTCACAGAGGAAAGGGTGACAGTTGAATGACAATGCATAATTTTAACCTGACAATGACAGAGCAGATGTCACGCAGTTAAACAGGCCTAAGTTCTTGTTTTCAAAATACTTGTCATTACATTAGAACACTGTATTGGCATATCAGCTGTTACGCGTTTTCCGTGCGACGTAAACAACGCTTACATACGCAGTAGCCTGACAAAATATGTTTCTACCGCGGAAGAACGAGTCTGGGGTGTTCTGTCATAGTAGCCTAGGTTTCACCGAGAAGATGAGTCTCTCTGCGTATGTGCTGCACTCTTCCGCAGTAGATAGGTTATGTTTTGTGAGCCTTGGTGGGCTGATCATTAACTGATTATAGACCTAGAATAAAAAACCAGCGAGGACAACGAATTACCTGTTAATAACTGTGAAATTATTTTGACTTGATTCTGTCTGCAGTTAGGCTATTCGTTGGTTTTCTTAAGTTACCATCTATATAAACGGGGTGTTAATTATATTAGAAATGTAATTTTCAACAGTGAGGATAACATTTGGCTTCCACTGGGGAATAAGACACACACAGCTAAAATATATTCTTCAGCCGGTTGTAGGCGATAACACAATCTACGAGCGCCCCCTCCCGGACACTGACGGGTGTGACGCGCTCTCTTAAAGGGGATGTCAGGAATACCGGAAATAACATTTAAGGTGGAACGGGGAGCTACAGGCGCACCATCTGGGCATTCTGCAAGGGATCCATAGAGCCCGCGAGAGAGTTGGTGTCAGGCTTTGGTGGTGTCATGTCTCTCGCTATTTAGTGTTTTATACCCAAACACATTAAATTACATTTATAATATTGCCGTGTTTGAGTAGGCAGTGTGAATTAGCTGCTGGTGGATTTTAAACTATTCAAGCTTCAATCTTGGGTATGTAATTAACTGATAGGTGCATGCCTGGATAATTAACTGATAGGTGCATGCCTGGAGGGCAGCAGGTCAGATGTTGTTGCATGAAGCTAAATGATGAGCAGCAGTGATGCCCTATGCCCCTCAAACTCAACTCTGGAGCGCGAAGCCAGTTCCACTGCATTTTTTCATTCTTCCTCTCTAATCAGGGACTGATTTAGACATGGGACACCATGTGCGTGCTATTAATTATCAGGTAGAAGAGAAACGCAGCAGGCTCCGGACCTTGTAGGGTTAGAGTTGAACACCCCTGCATGCTATCCCGTCGCTATCAATAACAGAAACTACACGAAGGCCAGCCAGAGGCAATTGAGAAATATAAGGCTCTGTGCATAAACATAATCTCAACCACCATTTCCAGGTGATTTCCCTCTATAGCCTATGGATAGTCTACTTGGCCAGCCTATAGTCTCCACCAAAACGGTCACATAGCCTATTAAAAATAGCTTCCATAATAATCGAACAAAAACAGAACTAGGCCTATTTCAAACAAATTATCAGTAGAATCTGTAAGACAGAACTGTTTAGCAGGCATACAAGCAGGGGGAAAATACCCACTCTGAATCGAACGTTTAGAAAAAATATATATTAAACAATAGCCTACAGTCTTTCTAAAAAAAAAGGGCCATGGGCTATGCATGGTAGGCCTCCACTTTAAACAAAAATTATATCAAGAACTTAAAAAGGGTTCTTCATCTGTCCCCATAGGAGAACCCGTTTTGGTTCCAGGTAGAACCCTTTTTACACGGAACCAAAAGGGGTTCTAACTGGAACCATAGAGTGTTCTCCTATAGGGACAGCCGAATAACTAATTTGGAATCCTTTTTTCTAAGAGTGCATTATAACCATTATAGATAGGTAGGATATAGGCTATCTGAACAGCGTGTTGCTGGTGTTATTTCTGTGACAACTCAATCTCACCTCCGCTGCTCTGGGGTTGACTCGACCAGACCAGTGTTCCCGCCAGCTGAGCAAAGCGCGCGCTGAGGCAGCAGTAAACGTGTGTGATACAGGATTTGAATGCGTGACAGGCTCAACTCAAGTCACAACCAATTCAGTTAGCTAAATGAAATGAAATGAAATGAGACAGATCCAGTCTACCTAGATCAATGACTGCCTGTAGATTCGTATTTTATTTTACTCTTGGGGGCAAGACATTTACAATAGCCAGTGAGCAAAACTCTAGGCCTGGGCTAATTCTTAAAAATAAATGAAATAAAACTTGACAAAACTAAGGAATCAATTATACTTTATTTCTAAATAAACAAATACAAATGTTCAAAACTATAACAATTTTGTGAACATTAGCACATGGTTTCGTTTCCTCATGTTCCTCATAGCTCTAAAACCAGAAACGTCATTTGATCCTATGAGATATACAATTTATAGGTATAATTTATTAATCAAATAGTATGAAAAGGTCAAAGCATAATTTAATTCAATAGGCCTAATATTTGGTAAGAGAATAGATTTCATTTATGTGGCCCAAAACAACTGCATGGCGGTCAAAAACACCTTGGTAACTAACTCTGCTTAAATTAGCTACTTCCATGAAATTCCATATAACATTGAATTTAACACCCATTTGAGACAGAATGAACTGTAATATTTAACTTTACACAAAAATTAGTCCAGTTAATTAAATACATAAATAATGGCCCACCTTTCATAAACGAAAATGTAGAAAAATAATCTGTAATAATTTACAATCATTTACATTTTGAACATCACTCTAAACCAGGTTATTCAACTCTTACCCTATGAGGTCCAAAGCCTGCTTGTTTTCTGTTCTACCTGATAATTAATTGCACCCACCTGGTGTCCCAGGTCTAAATCAGTCCCCTGATTAGAGGGGAACAATGAAAAAACACAGTGGAACTGGCTTCTAGGACCATTGTTGAGTTTGATGGCCATAAACCATGCAATGTTCAGTCAAATACAAGAGGGAAAACTTAATTAAAAGGGCTTACTGTCTGCAGTGACTATGCCTGTGTAATTTAATGAATGCCATTTGTGATTCTATTTTCAATCTCCTTTACATAGCCTAGTTTTAGTGCTCTGTCCTGTGTGTGTGTGCCTCTCCTGCCTGTGCTGCTGTTGCTGCCTTAACACTTCCTCTCCAAAAAAAAAGACTCCTCTCAATGGCACTGCCTGGAAAAATAAAGGACATGTTAATGTATAAAGCCCAAAAGACAGTCAGTGAAAATAATGAAACATTTACAAAGTATTCAAAGCAGACCTCAGTTTAGCAGACAAAGTGCTTTATTGTATTTAAGCGAATGCTTATGGAATGGAGTGTATTATTATTATAATTATGTGTCGAACAATAAACATCATAGAACATGAGTTAACATTTCTCACAGGACACCAGCGGTTACTCCCACTGACCACCGGCAGACAGCAATACACACACACACACACACACACACACACACACACAATGATTTAGCAACGTGTAGCAAGGACTCTGGGTCACCATTACAGACCTCACAATCTGCAGGGAAGATCTCTCACAAAAACTGCATATTCAATCCAACAAACTACTTATCTATTTTGTAACAGTATTCTGTTTTGATTAAAGTTGATTCCATAAGTATTATCAACTTCAAACCTTTGAGGGATTGAGAAAATTCTGCCCCTGCAGATTCTGTTAAGCCCAAGTCGTCTTCATGTATTAATTTCCAAACAGTTAAAACCCCATAAACCTCACACCTGTTTGTCCTCATATCTGTAATCATTAACACCTATCAGTGTGACACGCACACACACACACACACACACACACACACACACACACACACACACACACACACACACACGCGCACACACACACACACCTCCAACCCTCCATATGTTCTCCCAGAATTCATATGTTAAAAGAATAAACAAACATTCAATCAAACCGATACATTTACACCGTACAATATTTTCATGTGTGGTCGTTTTGACTGTAGATGTATGCACACAGATGGGAAAAGTTGCTTGTCGGGTTCAGTAGGGCCTTTACACAGAGGAGGGTGAAGGGTCAGCCAACGACGGACAACACCACCACCTATGTCCTAGTGGACTGGGGCTCAGTGGGGGGGGTAAGTCCATTGTAGGAGTCCAAGTCTGTGACATGGGAGCACCTTCACTATGGATCCAGCCACTTTCTCTCAGAAAGTGTGCTCACCATGACTATAGGAAGCCATCTAGGCCAAACAGCGCTGTATCCTCTTTTTGAGTCCTGTGGGTGAGGGCAGGGAGAGCTGGCCTGTGGGTGAGGGCAGGGAGAGCTGGCCCGTGGGTGAGGGCAGGGAGAGCTGGCCCGTGGGTGAGGGCAGAGAGAGCTGGCCCGTGGGTGAGGGCAGGGAGAGCTGGCCCGTGGGTGAGGGCAGGGAGAACTGGCCCGTGGGTGAGGGCAGGGAGAGCTGGCCCGTTAGGGCTTAGGGTTAAGGTTAGGGCTTAGGGAACATGGAGCAGGCATGCAGTGATGATGCAAGGGGGAGCGACTCCTAAAAGAGTTGAGAGTCTAGACTGCATCTGAAATGTTACCCTATTCCCTAAATAGTGCACTATTTGTGACCAGAACCTGGCTAACCCTAATCCTAAACCTAAGTGGGCTCTTGTCAAAATGATTGCACTGTTATGGGGAATAGGGTGCCATTTCAGACGCACTCAAACTTCAGCAGAAGCTGTCAGAGGACAAGCACGACGAACACCATTACGAAAGTCACACACACACACACAACAACACACACAGCTCCCTGCTGAGCCAGGAGCAGCGGGGAACGAAGGGTTAACACCAGCACAGAGGCCGTCTCCACACCAAGAGGTAGACATACTGACCCCTCCCCAATGGTGAAGGTTAGGATTTGGGGAAGGTAAGCTCCATCTGTGTCTAATGACTAAGTTCTACCCATAACCTCCATATCAGAGACGGCCATTTTAGTTTTTATGTTTGAAAACTGAAAGTCAATAAAATAATAATAAAATTGTATCAATTTGACTCAACAATAATAGATTGAAAACACCTACTACACAGGAAGAGGGAAAATGTTGAAAATAAAAGTGGGGATACATCTCAAAGTAACCACCCTACTATTAAAATAACATTTAAACTTTGTAAAAAAAAAGAAAAACATTAAAAAATACAAAATTAAATAATTTGGAGTATAAAGGCACACCTCTTACACAGTGTATACGATGAAAACACAGTTTAAAGCATGGTAAGGAGAAACTGATGGGGTTAAGACTAGGAGAGTTACAATGGATCTAAACAGCCAAGACACAGGAGGAAGAAACCGTATTCCTGCAACATGCATTTGTTTTGTTTTTACAGTACGTACAAGCATTGTACAAATTCAAGCAGTATCATTCTTCATATAACACAACACTGTCATTCACTCAAAGGGTGGTGTTTTAAAATACAAGTATATTTCATGACTAAAATGCAACGTAAAAATATATGTGAATATAATCTATGCCTCTAAAAACAAACAAACCATAATAATGGAAGCTTTTTGCTTGGGTTAGAATAGTCGAGGAGGACGACGTCACTGGTTTTAGTTGGTTACCCATCACAGCTACAACACCACAGACAGATTCTTCTCACTTGGTACAAATCAGAGCCATACACACACATGGCGCACAATTGGCCCAGCGTCGTCTGGGTTTGGCCGGTGTAGGCCGTCATTGTAAATAAGAATTTGTTCTTAATTGACTTGCCTAGTTAAATAAAGATAAAATAAAAAACATATATACACACACACTACTGTTCTAAAGTTTGGGGTCACTTAGAAATGTCCTTGTTTTTCGATAGAATAGCAATTTTTTTGTCCATTAAATTAACATCAAATTGATCAGAAATACAGTGTAGACATTGTTAATGTTGTAAATGGCTATTGTAGCTGGAAACGGCTGATTTTTAATGGAATATCTACATAGGCTTACAGAGGCCCATTATCAGCAACCATCAGTCCTGTGTTACAATTGCACGTTGTGTTTGCTAATCCAAGTTTATCATTTTAAAAGGCTAATTGATTATTAGGAAACCCTTTTTTGCAATTATGTTAGCACAGCTGAAAACTGTTGTGCTGATTAAAGAAGCAATAAAACTGGCCTTCTTGAGACTAGTTGAGTATCTGGAGCATCAGCAATTGTGGGTTCGATTACAGGCTCAAAATGGCCAGAAACAAATAACTTTCTTCTGAAACTCATCAGTCTATTCTTGTTCTGAGAAATGAAGGCTATTCCATGTGAGAAATTGCCAAGAAACTGAAGATCTCGTACAACGCTGTGTACTACTCACAGGTCCTCAACTGGCAGTTTCATTAAATAGTACCCTCAAAACACCAGTCTCAACGTCAACAGTGAAGAGGCGACTCCGGGATGCTGACCTTCTAGGCAGAGTTGCAAAGAACAATCCATATCTTAGACTGGCCAATAAAAATAAAAGATTAAGATGGGCAGTCTGAGATATGGCTTTTTCTTTGCAACTCTACCTAGAAGGTCAGCATCCCGGAGTCACCTCTTCACTGTTGACGTTGAGACTGGTGTTTTGCGGGTACTATTTAATGAAGCTGACAGTTGAGGACCTTTGAGGCATCTGTTTCTCAAACTAGACACTCTAATGTATTTGTCCTCTTGCTCAGTTGTGCACTGGGGCCTCCCACTCCTCTTTCTATTCTGGTTAGAGACAGTTTGCGCTGTTCTGTGAAGGGAGTAGTACACAGCGTTGTACGAGATCTTCAGTTTCTTGGCAATTTCTGAAAATTGGAACACAGGACTGATGGTTGCTGATAATGGGCCCCTGTACGCCTACAGCTACAATAGCCATTTACAACATTAACAATGTCTATACTGTATTTCTGATCAATTTGATGTTATTTTAATGGACAAAAAGATTGCTTTTCTTTCGAAAACAAAGACATTTCTAAGTGACCCCAAACTTTTATATATATATATATATATATATATATATATATATATATATATATATATATATATATATATATATATATATATATATATATATATATATATATATATATATATATATATATATATATATATATATATATATGTATGTATGTATGTATGTATATATATATATATATATATATATATATATATATATATATATATATATATATATATATATATACATATACACACACACATACATACATATACATATATATATATATATATATATATATATATATATATATATATATATATATATATATAGACACATATATATAGACATGAACCGTATACAGTGGGGAAAAAAAGTATTTAGTCAGCCACCAATTGTGCAAGTTCTCCCACTTAAAAAGATGAGAGAGGCCTGTAATTTTCATCATAGGTACACGTCAACTATGACAGACAAAATTAGATTATTATTTTTTTACAGGAAATCCAGAAAATCACATTGTAGGATTTTTAATTAATTAATTTGCAAATTATGGTGGAAAATAAGTATTTGGTCAATAACAAAAGTTTCTCAATACTTTGTTATATACCCTTTGTTGGCAATGACACAGGTCAAACGTTTTCTGCAAGTCTTCACAAGGTTTTCACACACTGTTGCTGGTATTTTGGCCCATTCCTCCATGCAGATCTCCTCTAGAGCAGTGATGTTTTGGGGCTGTCGCTGGGCAACACAGACTTTCAACTCCCTCCAAAGATTTTCTATGGGGTTGAGATCTGGAGACTGGCTAGGCCACTCCAGGACATTGAAATGCTTCTTACGAAGCCACTCCTTCGTTGCCCGGGCGGTGTGTTTGGGATCATTGTCATGCTGAAAGACCCAGCCACGTTTCATCTTCAATGCCCTTGCTGATGGAAGGAGGTTTTCACTCAAAATCTCACGATACATGGCCCCATTCATTCTTTCCTTTACACGGATCAGTCGTCCTGGTCCCTTTGCAGAAAAACAGCCCCAAAGCATGATGTTTCCACCCCCATGCTTCACAGTAGGTATGGTGTTCTTTGGATGCAACTCAGCATTCTTTGTCCTCCAAACACGACGAGTTGAGTTTTTACCAAAAAGTTCTATTTTGGTTTCATCTGACCATATGACATTCTCCCAATCCTCTTCTAGATCATCCAAATGCACTCTAGCAAACTTCAGACGGGCCTGGACTGGCTTAAGCAGGGGGACACGTCTGGCACTGCAGGATTTGAGTCCCTGGCGGCGTAGTGTGTTACTGATGGTAGGATTTGTTACTTTGGTCCCAGCTCTCTGCAGGTCATTCACTAGGTCCCCCCGTGTGGTTCTGGGATTTTTGCTCACCGTTCTTGTGATCATTTTGACCCCACGGGGTGAGATCTTGCGTGGAGCCCCAGATCGAGGGAGATTATCAGTGGTCTTGTATGTCTTCCATTTCCTAATAATTGCTCCCACAGTTGATTTCTTCAAACCAAGCTGCTTACCTATTGCAGATTCAGTCTTCCTAGCCTGGTGCAGGTCTACAATTTTGTTACTGGTGTCCTTTGACAGCTCTTTGGTCTTGGCCATAGTGGAGTTTGGAGTGTGACTGTTTGAGGTTGTGGACAGGTGTCTTTTATACTGATAACAAGTTCAAACAGGTGCCATTAATACAGGTAACGAGTGGAGGACAGAGGAGCCTCTTAAAGAAGAAGTTACAGGTCTGTGAGAGCCAGAAATCTTGCTTGTTTGTAGGTGATCAAATACTTATTTTCCACCATAATTTGCAAATAAATTCATTAAAAATCCTACAATGTGATTTTCTGGAGAAAAAAAAATCTCAATTTGTCTGTCATAGTTGACGTGTACCTATGATGACAATTACAGGCCTCTCTCATCTTTTTGGTGGCTGACTAAATACTTTTTTCCTCCACTGTATCTGGCTCTGGAACAGGCATAATGATATTGCGTTTCCCTTGTTAAGACCACGCCAACCAGTCGTTTCCCTTGTTAAGACCACGCCAACCAGTCGTTTCCCTTGTTAAGACCACGCCAACCAGTCGTTTCCCTTGTTAAGACCACGTCAACCAGTCATTTCCCTTGTTAAGACCACGCCAACCAGTCGTTTCCCTTGTTAAGACCACGCCAACCAGTCGTTTCCCTTGTTAAGACCACGCCAACCAGTCGTTTCCCTTGTTAAGACCACGCCAACCAGTCGTTTCCCTTGTTAAGACCACGTCAACCAGTCGTTTCCCTTGTTAAGACCACGTCAACCAGTCATTTCCCTTGTTAAGACCACGTCAACCAGTCGCGATTGTATGGATTACATTTGGTAAAAGAGATAAAACAACCTTTCAACGTCGCAACAAAAGTCTGAATAACAGGCAGACAACAATGTTAAAAGGAGAGGCTGACAGGTTGGCATGACGTCACCACTTAAACAACAAAAGTATATTTTTCTACAACCCAGCA
>NW_028159302.1:35000-62151 GCF_964263955.1 Coregonus lavaretus | reverse complement strand
AGAGAGAGAGAGAGAGAGAGATCCACATTTTGTTACGTTACAGCCCTTATACTTTTTTTTTCTCCTCATCAATCTACACAAAATACCCAATAATGACAAATCCAAAGCAGGTTTTTATACATTTTTTCAGATGTATTACAAATAAAAACATTTCAGAAGTATTCTGACCCTTTACTCAGTACTGTGTTGAAACACCTTTGGCAGCGATTACAGATTTGAGTCTTCTTGGGTATGACGCTTACAAGCATGGCACACCTGTACTTGGGGAGTTTCTCCCGTTCTTCTCTACAGATCCTCTCAAGCTCTGTCAGTTGGATGGGAGCATCACTGCACAGCTATTTTCAGGTCTCTCCAGAGATGTTTGATCGGGTTCAAGTCCGGGCTCTGGCTGGGCCACTCAAGGACATTCAGAAACTTGTCCCGAAGCCAGTCCTGTGTTGTCTTGGTTGTGTGCTTAAGGTCGTTTTCCTGTTGGAAGGTGATACTTCGCACCAGTCTGAGGTCCTAAGCGCATCTTGGGCAGATGTTCATCAAGGATCTCTCTGTACTCTCTGTTTATCTATCCCTTGATCCTGACTAGTCTCCCAGTCCCTGCCGCTGAAAAACATCCCCAGAGCGTGATGCTGCCACCAACCATGCTTCACGGTTAGGGATGGTGCCAGGTTTCCTCCAGATGTGACGCTTGGCATTCAAGCCAAATACTTCAATCTTGGTTTCATCCTTTAGGTGCCTTTGGCAAACTCCAAGCGGGCTGTCATGTGCCTTTTACTGAGAAGTGGCTTCCATCTGGCGACTCTGCCATAAAGGCCTGATTGGTGGAGTGCTGCAGAGATGGTTGTCCTTCTGGAAGGTTCTCCCATCTCCACAGAGGAACTCTAGAGCTCTGTCAAAGTGACCATCGGATTCTTGGTCACCTCGTTGACCAAGCCCCTTCTCCCAGATTGCTCAGTTTGGTCGGGCGTCCAGCTCTAGGAAGAGTCTTGGTGGTTCCAAACTTCTTCCTTTTAAGAATGATGGAGGCCACTGTGTTCTTGGGACTTACATTTTTTGGTACCCTTCCCCAGGTCTGTGCCTCGACACAATCCTGTCTCGGAGCTCTACAGACAATTCCTTTGATCTCATGGCTTGGTTTTTTGCTCTGACATACACAGTCAACTGTGGGACCTTATATAGACAGGTGTGTGCCTTTCCAAATCATGTCCAATAAATCTAATTTACCACAGGTGGACTCCAATCAAGTTGTAGAAACATCTCAAGGATGATCGATGGAAACAGGATGCACCTGAGCTCAATTTCGAGTCTCATAGCAAAGGGTCTGAATATTTATGTAAATAAGGTATTAATGTTTTTTATTTGGAATACTTTTGCATATAAAAATGAAAATAAATGGTTTTTGCTTTGTCATTATGGGGTACTGTGTGTGTAGATAAATGTAATCCATTTTAGAATAAGGCTGTAACGTAACAAAATGTGGATAAAGTCAAGGGGTCTGAATACTTGTTGATGTTGGACCTTCAGTTCAGAGAAGAGGGAAGATGATAGTGAAAATGCAAAAATGGCGACCGTCCCGCTCGAGGGAGAGGACCGGGCAACAAGGTCAGAGTTGATTTGTTTGGGGATCGACGTGCCTCCAGTTTTGACTTCTAATCAGGTGATTCTCTGACTCACTGAGTCCCAGATTAAATCCCAGTGATGGGGAACTTGCAGTCTGGTGTTAATTCTATTCTCCTTGGAACCCAAGGTCAAGAAGAGGCAGGGTGGGGATAACTTGTATGTTATGATTAAGGGACAGGAGTTTTTTTTTTGTAATTCAGTGATCTAATCATGCAGGAAAAAGTCTGGGGACTAAACATGGTGTGATTTGATATGACACTGTCATTGTCCATTAAACATGGTAATTCATATGTTGAGGTCGGTATACAGAATCAAATCATTATCATGTCATACCTTTCATATCAGCAACACCTTGATGTGAGCCATGTCACTAGCAACAATCATGATGTGATTGGATCCGACAAAAAAATAAAAAATAAAATCCACTTTACAAATATATTTTTTTTGCCACTATAATTACAATCATGTTGATGGCAAGGCTTGTCCCTAATCACCATTACAGCCTCGCTCTCCATCGGTATGCTGTTTCAATAATGTTAACCTCGTCCCCAGGCTCAATTACTATACAGAGCCTGGAAAACACTGTGCAACAAAGTGGGACTTGAAAGGGGCGTGGTTTAAAATGGAGGTGGGAAAGGGATGGAGCCTGATAGGGATAGATGGGACTTTAAACAAGTCGGAAAAATCGTCAATCAAAATAAATTTTCTATCACAGCGACCATATTATTTTTGGGATGTCTGAAACATTGGAAAACTATTTATAAGCAACAAGATCTCTCGGTTTGACCTGGTCTGACTTTAATCTTCAACGTTTGTCTGGGGGGGGGGATAAACGTCAAGTGCACTGGGATTGAACCCGCAGCCGGAACTCTCGGCTTACAAGGCCCCTAACAAGCCCCAAGCCTACCTGATGGTGATAGCGCTCACCGTTGCCCCTAGTGGCCATTATTGAAAGCATCTCTTGACATCCTGGGGACCTGGATGAATGTCCAATATTGCATTGGATCTGGAGTCACCTGGCTGTTCTAAGATGCATACTTTTCCGGTTTCCCAAACTCACTTCCTTGTTTAGCCTAAATCACTTGCGCCGCTCGCGCTTTGAAACTCACGATGTAGAAGGGGGAGGTTCTAAGTGTAGCGCTAAATGAAGATGGACTGAGAGTTCAGCCAATTAAAACCAGCGGATGTTTCGTCCACTCTTGCCATAGACTTCCAGTCAAGCCCCGTTCTGAGGCGCTCTAAAACAGGACCTATCGACAGAGAGACAGTAAATAGGCCTCATTCCTTTAGAAAACACCTACTCTGAAACCCATTACATTTACATTTTAGGCATTTAGCAGACTCTCTTATCCAGAGTGACTTACAGGAGCAATTTGGGTTAAGTGCCTTGCTCAAGGGCACATCGTCAGATTTTTCAGATAGTCGGCTCGAGGATTCCAACCAGCAACCTTTCAGAAACTGGCCCAACACTCTTCACCGCTAGACTACCTGTCACCCCTACCATTGCCTACCACATTTGCTCCAGTCGCATTTTCGGTCATTACCCCAGAATGTCTGCCTGACTCAATCTAAACTACTCCATATCCCTGACTGTGTACAGACTAACAATGCTAGCAGTAGGGGACATTGATGACTGTGTAGCGTCTATCAACTAGCAACGCTAGCAGTAGGGGACATTTGATGACTGTGTAGTGTTTACAGGCTAATAATGCTAGCAGTAGGGAACATTGATGATTGTGTACTGTTTACCTAATAATAATGCTAGCAGTAGGGAACATTGATGCATCCCACCAGTTAGGGACACATTGGGTTAGGCAGTTTGTTATGTAGAGGTGGTGGTGCCGGCGTCGGTGCAACACACACACAATCAGTGCGGTGGCGCTATAAGGGAACGGAGAATCCTGATCACAGCGAAGGAAAGTCCAAACAAGGTCTGCTTGGGTCTGTCTGTCTCAGTGGTAGAGATCACAACAGCTACCTGTGGAGATCAGAAAAGAGAGCAAACTCACTATCCACCGCACCGTCACAGCATGTGTGTGCGTGTGTTTACAGCGCAGCGCTGTAGGAACCCAATAAGGGACGTGGTGTACCAATGGCGACAGAGACAAATAATGTAGCTACAGAACAGTTGGTTTCATTATTTTCTGGCTGTTTGGATCCTTCCTCTAGAGTTCAAATAAAAACAGACAAACTGGCAACCGACTGAATGTTTGTTTAACTGTGAGGCCTCGTGAGAGATGTTTGGACGTAACTTTCTGTGCACAACAACCGATACACAGCAACAGATAGTGATCCTGTGGTTGGTGTTAATGTTGTAGCTGATAGTTATTCTAATGATATGTATACCTTTCATACATTGCTTCACTAGTCACAGGTCTACAGGAGAAGGTCAACCTTAAACACAACTTAGTCTGCTATCAGAGTTAGTGAGGAAGCATTTAATTGAACCGTGTATACAAGTACCGTGTGCATATGACAAATCAACTTTGATTTGATTTAATTTGATGAAATAGTACTGCTACTACCTACTACTAACAGCCTAGAAATGAAGTATTTCTACTGCATGAATGACAAGAATGATTTGTATAGATCCATTCCCATTTCCTGAATAATTCCTGCCTGTAAATGGCGGCGTCCTTAGTCTTTTTTGAAAGGTACTTTCATTTTCATTATTATTATTTATTATTATCATTATTAATGTCAAGGACCAGTCAATGGCTGCGTTGCAAATGTCACCTTATTCCCTATATAGTGCACTACTTTTGACAAGGGCCCATAGGACTCGGGTCAAAAGTAGTGCACTGTGTAGGGAATAGGGTTCCATTTGTGACTCAGCCACACAGTAAATCGATTATCGTCCATGCTGTACAGTAGCCACGCGACAGTCAATTAACTAGTAATTGGGGTCAAAAATAACCATTCATTGCTACACAGACTCATAAAAGCTCATTGGCCTTCTAGCACAGGAGAACTCATTCATCAACTGGGCAATACAATGAACTTAAACATTTTCATGTTTTTACATTGCTGTCAGAATTGAAAGGCAATCCATCATTCACAATATATGAATATGAACGTGTCTCCCTTTACCACAACCCCTCTCCCTCTTCTCTCTCTCCCTCCTCCCCCTCTTCTCTCTTTTCCTCCCGCCCCCTCTTCTCTCTTTTCCTCCCTCCCCCTCTTCTCTCTCTCCCCCCTCCCCTTCTTCTCTCTTTTCCTCCCTCCCCCTCTTCTCTCTCTCCCTCCTCCCCCTCTTCTCTCTTTTCCACCCTCCCCCTCTTCTCTCTCTCCCCCTTCTCTCTCTCCCTCCACCCCCTCTTCTCTCTCTCTCCCCCTCTTCTCTCTCTCTCCCCCTCTTCTCTCTCTCTCCCCCTCTTCTCTCTTTTCCACCCTCCCCCTCTTCTCTCTCTCCCTCCTCCCCCTCTTCTCTCTTTTCCTCCCGCCCCCTCTTCTCTCTTTTCTCCCTCCCCCTCTTCTCTCTCTCCCTCCTCCCCCTCTTCTCTCTTTTCCACCCTCCCCTCTTCTCTCTCTTCTCTTTTCCACCCTCTCCCACTTCTCTCTTTTCCACCCTCTTCTCTCTTTTCCACCCTCCCCCTCTTCCCTCTTTTCCTCCCTCCCCCTCTTTTCTCTCTGCTGTTTCCGTAGTATCCCCAATCCTTCACTTGGAATATGAGAGAATGTAACGAAAGGCCGTATTTAATTCCAGTGTTTTCATAATAGTATTGAACAAAATACAGAGAGAGAGAGAGAGAGAGAGAGAGAGAGAGAGAGAGATGAATGTGTGTATAGTACTTTACAAGGCGAGTTCTCAGCAGAGCAGTGTCCTTCACATCAGACTCACAGAAGCCTCGGCATGTAACCATGCGTGGAAATGGAGTGTGTGCATATTTTATACCATTCTCGCTCTGTCACACACATGTCCACACACACACACACCTTCTCTCTTTCTCTCGCTCTCTCCTCACACAACCAATGAATTTGACCTCCGAAAAGAACAGCTTGTTCTTGTATTCTGTTCTGAGGTCCTGTCAGAATGGCGAGAGGGTGTGTGTGTTTCTCAGAAGTGTTTCTCACTCCTGTCTTACCCTATAGTCCAACCCACAACACCAAGGAAGAGAGAGGTGGGTCCTGAGTTATAAGAATACATCTATAATCACACACTATTTCTTCTTAATTTGGGTCGTTGGAGGACAATTTGGGTCACTGGAGGACGGTCAATTGCTCATTTGGGTTTCGAGCTGGAAAAAGTTTACGAAACCCTGGTCTATATGGAAATCAATTATTTAAAACATCTTAATTGAATATTGCTACGTCAGAAGGGATACAGTGGACGTTGATAACTTGAATGCAGTATATACCAATACTATAGAATACTATACTGTACCAGACACCACATGACTGTTCTACTAATCTAAACTACTTTTATCCTTGTCATATCACTCATACCGGTGCCCCCGCACATTGACTGTGTACCGGTACCCCCTGTATATAGCCTGCCTACTGTTATTTATATTTTTTACTTATCTATTTTTAACTTAACACAATTTTTTCTTAAAACTGCATTGTTGGTTAAGGGCTTGTAAGTAAGCATTTCACTGTAAGGTCTACACCTGCTGTATTTGGCGCATGTGGCAAATAAAATTTGATTTGATAGTATAATTTAATTGAATTATAATTAAGCAATAAGGCACGAGGGGGTGTTGTATAGCGCCAATATACCACGGCTAAGGGCTGTTCTTAAGCACAATGCAACGTGGAGTGCCTGGATACAGCCCTTAGCCGTGGTATATTGGCCATATACCACAAACCCCTGAGGTGCCTTATTGCTATTTTAAACTGGTTACCAACGTAATTAGAGCAGTAAAAATAACTTTTTTGTCATACCCGTGGTATACGGTCTGATATACCACGGCTGTCAGCCAATCAGCAATCAGGGCTCGAACCACCCAGTTTATAATTATAATTAGCTTAGACTTAAAGCTGACATGTGTTGAGACAAAGCTGAAATATTCAATGTATTATCTGATTCGTAAATGTTTACGACTGATTTCTATAGTCGTCAACCAGAGTAATCAGTGAAATAAATTCAACAGCTTTCATGGTAAAAAGACAAGTGTCATCTGCAGTGATTGTTGATATAACGCTTGACAGTGAATATTCCAACTGACACTGAAGGAGCTGTTACTCACTGAACAACCACTCACACACACACACACACTCAACCGTGACGAGAGACACTGTAGCTATCAAGTGGACATCTGTCGCGGATGAAAAGAAAGAGAGAGTGAGGGAAAGAGAAGGGAGGAGAGGAGGGAGGAGAGGAGGGAGGAGAGGAGGGAGGAGAGTGGCGACAACGTTAATTTGACTTGATGTATCTGTTAATGCAACGCTAATACGTTCCCAGGTAGTGTAGCTAACTCTAATACGTTCCCAGGTAGTGTAGCTAACACTAATATGTTCCCAGGTAGTGTAGCTAACGCTAATATGTTCCCAGGTAGTGTAGCTAACGCTAATATGTTCCCAGGTAGTGTAGCTAATGCTAATATGTTCCCAGGTAGTGTAGCTAACGCTAATATGTTCCCAGGTAGTGTAGCTAACGCTAATATGTTCACATGTAGTGTGGCTAACGCTAATATATTCACAGGTAGTGTTGCTAACGTGAATACATTCACAGGTGGTTTAGCTAACACTAAAATATTCACAGGTAGTGTAGCTAATGCAAATACATTCACAGGTGGTATAGCTAACGCTAATACATTCACAGGTATTGTAGCTAAAACTAAAATATTCACAGGTAGTGTAGCTAACGCGAATACATTCACAGGTGGTATAGCTAATGCTAATAAATTCACAGGTAGTGTAGCTAACACTAAAATATTCACAGGTAGTGTAGCTAACGCGAATACATTCACAGGTGGTATAGCTAACGCTAATACATTCACTGGTAGTGTAGTTAACGTGAATAAATTAACAGGTACTGTAGCTAACACTAATATGTTCCCAGGTAGTGTAGCTAACGCTAATATGTTCCCAGGTAGTGTAGCTAACGCTAATATGTTCCCAGGTAGTGTAGCTAATGCTAATATGTTCCCAGGTAGTGTAGCTAACGCTAATATGTTCCCAGGTAGTGTAGCTAACGCTAATATGTTCACATGTAGTGTGGCTAACGCTAATATATTCACAGGTAGTGTTGCTAACGTGAATACATTCACAGGTGGTTTAGCTAACACTAAAATATTCACAGGTAGTGTAGCTAATGCAAATACATTCACAGGTGGTATAGCTAACGCTAATACATTCACAGGTATTGTAGCTAAAACTAAAATATTCACAGGTAGTGTAGCTAACGCGAATACATTCACAGGTGGTATAGCTAACGCTAATACATTCACAGGTAGTGTAGCTAACGCTAAAATATTCACAGGTAGTGTAGTTAACGTGAATACATTCACAGGTAGTGTAGCTAACGCTAAAATATTCACAGGTAGTGTAGTTAATGTGAATACATTCACAGGTAGTGTAGTTATCGCTAATACATTCACAGGTAGTGTAGTTAACGCTAATACATTCACAGGTAGTGTAGCTAACGCTAATACATTCACAGGTAGTGTAGTTAACGCTAATACATTCACAGGTATTGTAGCTAAAACTAAAATATTCACAGGTAGTGTAGCTAACGCGAATACATTCACAGGTGGTATAGCTAACGCTAATACATTCACAGGTAGAGTAGCTAACGCTAAAATATTCACAGGTAGTGTAGTTAACGTGAATACATTCACAGGTAGTGTAGCTAACGCTAAAATATTCACAGGTAGTGTAGTTAATGTGAATACATTCACAGGTAGTGTAGTTATCGCTAATACATTCACAGGTAGTGTAGTTAACGCTAATACATTCACAGGTAGTGTAGCTAACGCTAATACATTCACAGGTAGTGTAGTTAACGCTAATACATTCACAGGTAGTGTAGCTAACGCTAATACATTCACAAACAGTGTAGCTAACGCTAATACATTCACAAACAGTGTAGCTAATAATATATTCCCAGGTAGTGTAGGAAAGCAGGTGGCAGTAATGATGGTTCTTCTACATGGCTGATTGCTCCTCTGATGGAGCCTGTCATACCTCCCTCTGTTATCTATTCATGCTAACAAGCATACGGACAGACACACACACACACACACACACACACACACACACACACACACGGCTAGCCTGGTCCCAGATCTGTTCGTGCTGAATGGCTGTGTTAACACAGGCAGCCCAATTATGATATTTTTCCAATAATTGGGCAAAATATCAGAATTGTGCAGTGTGTGTAAACACAAGCTATGTTCCCTATTTGGCATTACAACCAGATCTGGGACCAGGCTTGCACACAATGGCACCGCCTATTCAAATACACCCTTCATTAAAGGTGTCAACTCCACCATCAGTCAGAAGCCAAAGACCTAGAATACTTAATTGTTACATACATTTTTGGACATGTAAATTATCGATATATACCCTTTGATTCTTGAAAAATTGAATGATTATGCCTCATGAGATTAGTGTAACTGTCATACCATTTCAGAACCCAAAATATGAGCTTGTTTTACTCCAATGTTTGTAAACAATATAAATGTAAACAAACACTGTATAGCCTCAAAACATATTGTTGATATCATGAATGGTCAGTCATTGCATCCATAGCTCTGTCTATGAATGTGTGAGTGCCTACATTTCTCCCAGCTTTAATTGAATCTATGAATTTAGCTTTAAATTTATAAATTCATCACAAAATTTGCATTGATTCACTCTGGGCCTAAAGGTATAAGCTATATTAGACCCATCACCCTGTTAGAGACTCAACCTGAGGACAACCATATATCATCACCCTGTTAGAGACTCAACCTGAAGGGAACCATAGAGCCATCACCCTGTTAGAGACTCAACCTGAGGAGAACCATATAGCATCACCCTGTTAGAGACTCAACCTGAAGGGAACCATAGAGCCATCACCCTGTTAGAGACTTTACCTGAGGAGAACTATATAGCATCACCCTGTTAGAGACTCAACCTGAGGGGAACCATAGAGCATCACCCTGTTAGAGACTCAATCCTGAGGAGAACCATAGAGCCATCACCCTGTTAGAGACTCAACCTGAGGAGAACCATAGAGCATCACCATGTTAGAGACTCAACCTGAGGAGAACCATAGAGCCATCACCCTGTAATACACTCAACCTGAGGGGAACCATAGAGCCATCACCCTGTTAAAGACTCAACATGAGGGGAACCATAGAGCCATCACCCTGTTAAAGACTCAACCTGAAGGGAACGATATAGCCATCACCCTGTTAGAGACTTAACCTGAGGGGAACCACAGAGCCATCACCCGTTAGAGACTTAACCTGAGGGGAACCATAGAGCCATCACCCTGTTAGAGACTCAACCTGAGGGGAACCATAGAGCCATCACCCTGTTAGAGACTCTACCTGAGGATAACCATATAGCCATCACCCTGTTAGAGACTCTACCTGAGGATAACCATAGATCAATCACCCTGTTAGAGACTCAACCTGAGGAGAACCATAGAGACATCACCCTGTTAGAGCCTCTACCTGAGGATAACCATATAGCCATCACCCTGTTAGAGACTCAACCTGAGGAGAACCATAGGGCATCACCCTGTTAGAGACTCAACCTGAGTAGAACCATAGAGCATCACCAATTTAGAGAATCAACCTGAGGAGAACCATAGAGCATCACCCTGTTAGAGACTCAACCTGAGGAGAACCATAGAACCATCACCCTGTTAGAGACTCAACCTGAGGGGAACCATAGAGCATCACCCTGTTAGAGATTCAACCTGAAGGGAACGATATAGCCATCACCCTGTTAGAGACTCAACCTGAGGGGAACCACAGAGCCATCACCCGTTAGAGACTCAACCTGAGGGGAACCATAGAGCCATCACCCTGTGAGAGATTCAACCTGAGGGGAACGATATAGCCATCACCCTGTTAGAGACTTAACCTGAGGGGAACCACAGAGCCATCACCCGTTAGAGACTCAACCTGAGGGGAACCATAGAGCCATCACCCTGTTAGAGACTCAACCTGAGGGGAACCATAGAGCCATCACCCTGTTAGAGACTCAATCCTGAGGAGAACCATAGAGCCATCACCCTGTTAGAGACTCAACCTGAGGAGAACCATAGAGCCATCACCCTGTAATACACTCAACCTGAGGGGAACCATAGAGCCATCACCCTGTTAAAGACTCAACATGAGGGGAACCATAGAGCCATCACCCTGTTAAAGACTCAACCTGAAGGGAACCATATAGCATCACCCTGTTAGAGACTAAACCTGAGGGGAACCATAGAGCATCACCCTGTTAGAGACTCAACCTGAAGGAAACCATAGAGCCATCACCCTGTTAGAGACTCAACCTGAGGAGAACCATAGAGCCATCAACATGTTAGAGACTCAACATGAGGGGAACCATAGAGCATCACCCTGTTAGAGACTCAACCTGAGGAGAACCATAGAGCATCACCCTGTTAGAGACTCAACCTGAGGGGAACCATAGAGCCTTCACCCTGTTAGAGACTCAACCTGAGGGGAAACATAGAGCATCACCCTGTTAGAGACTCAACCTGAGTAGAACCATAGAGCATCACCATTTTAGAGACTCAACCTGAGGAGAACCATAGAGCATCACCCTGTTAGAGACTCAACCTGAGGAGAACCATAGAACCATCACCCTGTTAGAGATTCAACCTGAAGGGAACGTTATAGCCATCACCCTGTTAGAGACTTAACCTGAGGGGAACCACAGAGCCATCAGCCGTTAGAGACTCAACCTGAGGGGAACCATAGAGCCATCACCCTGTTAGAGACTCAACCTGAGGGGAACCATAGAGCCATCACCCTGTTAGAGACTCTACCTGAGGATAACCATATAGCCATCACCCTGTTAGAGACTCAACCTGAGGAGAACCATAGATCAATCACCCTGTTAGAGACTCAACCTGAGGAGAACCATAGAGCAATCACCCTGTTATACACTCAACCTGAGGGGAACCATAGAGCCATCACCCTGTTAGAGACTCAACCTGAGGGGAAACATAGAGCATCACACTGTTAGAACCTCAACCTGAAGGGAACCATAGAGCCATCAACCTGTTAGAGACTCAACATGAGGAGAACCATAGAGCATCACCCTGTTAGAGACTCAACCTGAGGAGAACCATAGAGCTATCACCCTGTTAGAAACTCAACCTGAAGGGAACCATAGAGCACCACCCTGTTAGACTTAACCTGAGGGGAACCGTAGTGCATCACCCTGTTAGAGACTCAACATGAGGGGAACCATAGAGCATCACCCTGTTAGACAATCAACCTGAGGGGAACTATAGATCATCACTCTGTTAGAGAATCAACCTGAGGAGAACCATAGAGCATCACCATGTTAGAGACTCAACCTGAGGTGAACCGTAGTCCATCACCCTGTTAGAGACTTAACCTGAGGTGAACCGTAGTGCATCACCCTGTTAGAGACTCAACATGAGGGGAACCATAGAACATCACCCTGTTAGAGACTCAACATGAGGGGAACTATAGATCATCACTCTGTTAGAGACTCAACCTGAGGGGAACCATAGAGCATCACCCTGTTAGAGAATCAACCTGAGGAGAACCATAGAGCATCACCATGTTAGAGACTCAACCTGCGGAGAACCATAGAGCATCACCCTGTTAGAGACTCAACCTGAGGATAACCATAGAGCCATCACCCCTGTTAGAGACTCAACATGAGGGGAACCATAGAGCCATCACCCTGTTAGAGACTCAACCTGAGGGGAACCATAGAGCCATCACCCTGTTAGAGACTCTACCTGAGGATATCCACAGAGCCATCACTATTTTAGAGACTTAGCTTGAGGAGAACCATAGAGCATCACCCTTTTAGAGACTCAACCTGAGGATAACCACAGAGTATTCACTCTTTTAGAGACTCAGCTTGAAGAGAACCATATAGCATCACCCTGTTAGAGACTCAACCTGAGGGGAACCATAGAGCCATCACCCGTTAGAGACTCAACCTGAGGGGAACCATAGAGCCATCACCCTGTTAGAGACTCAACCTGAGGGGAACCATAGAGCATCACCATGTTAGAGACTCAACCTGCGGAGAACCATAGAGCATCACCCTGTTAGAGACTCAACCTGAGGAGAACCATAGAGCCATCACCCCTGTTAGAGACTCAACCTGAGGGGAACCATAGAGCCATCACCCTGTTAGAGACTCAACATGAGGGGAACCATAGAGCCATTACCCTGTTAGAGACTCAACCTGAGGGGAACCATAGAGCCATCAACCCTGTTAGAGACTCAACCTGTGGGGAACCATAGAGCCATCACCCTGTTAGAGACTCAACATGAGGGGAACCATGGAGCCATCACCCTGTTAGAGACTCAACCTGAGGGGAACATAGAGCCATCACCCTGTTAGAGACTCTACCTGAGGATATCCACAGAGCCATCACTATTTTAGAGACTTAGCTTGAGGAGAACCATAGAGCATCACCCTTTTAGAGACTCAACCTGAGGATAACCACAGAGTATTCACTCTTTTAGAGACTCAGCTTGAAGAGAACCATATAGCATCACCCTGTTAGAGACTCAACCTGAGGGGAACCATAGAGCCATCACCCGTTAGAGACTCAACCTGAGGGGAACCATAGAGCCATCACCCTGTTAGAGACTCAACCTGAGGGGAACCATAGAGCATCACCATGTTAGAGACTCAACCTGCGGAGAACCATAGAGCATCACCCTGTTAGAGACTCAACCTGAGGAGAACCATAGAGCCATCACCCCTGTTAGAGACTCAACCTGAGGGGAACCATAGAGCCATCACCCTGTTAGAGACTCAACATGAGGGGAACCATAGAGCCATTACCCTGTTAGAGACTCAACCTGAGGGGAACCATAGAGCCATCAACCCTGTTAGAGACTCAACCTGTGGGGAACCATAGAGCCATCACCCTGTTAGAGACTCAACATGAGGGGAACCATGGAGCCATCACCCTGTTAGAGACTCAACCTGAGGGGAACATAGAGCCATCACCCTGTTAGAGACTCTACCTGAGGATATCCACAGAGCCATCACTCTTTTAGAGACTCAGCTTGAGGAGAACCATAGAGCATCACCCTGTTAGAGACTCAACCTGAGGATAACCACAGAGCAATCACTCTTTTAGAGACTCAGCTTGAGGAGAACCATAGAGCATCACCCTGTTAGAAACTCAACCTGAAGGGAACGATATAGCCTTCACGTTGTTAGAGACTCAACCTGAGGGGAACCATAGAGCCATCACCCGTTAGACACTCAACCTGAGGGGAACCATAGAGCCATCACCCTGTTAGAGACTCAACCTGAGGGGAACCATAAAGCCATCACCCTGTTAGAGACTCTACCTGAGGATATCCACAGAGCCATCACTCTTTTAGAGACTCAGCTTGAGGAGAACCATAGAGCATCACCCTGTTAGAGACTCAACCTGAGGATAACCACAGAGCAATCACTCTTTTAGAGACTCAGCTTGAGGAGAACCATAGAGCATCACCCTGTTAGAGACTCAACCTGAGGATAACCACAGAGCCATCACTCTATTAGAGACTCAACCTGAGGAGAACCATAGACCTATTACTATGTTAGAGACTCAACCTGAAGGGAACCATATAGCATCACCATGTTAGAGACTCAACATGAGGAGGACCATAGAGCATCACCCTGTTAGAGACTCAACCTGAGGAAAACCATAGACCTATCACTATGTTAGAGACTCAACCTGAGGAGAACCATAGATCAATCACCCTGTTATACACTCAACCTGAGGGGAACCTTAGAGCCATCACCCTGTTAGAGACTCAACCTGAAGGGAACCATAGAGCCATCACCCTGTTAGAGACTCAACCTGAAGGAACCATAGAGCAATCACCCTTTTAGAGACTCAACCTGAGGGGAACCATAGAGCATCACCCTGATAGAGACTCAACCTGAGGAAAACCACAGAGTCATCACACTGTTAGAGACTCAACCTGAGGAGAACCATAGAGCATCACCCTGTTAGAGACTCATCCTGAGGAGAACCATAGAGCCATCACCCTGTTATACACTCAACCTGAGGGGAACCATAGAGCCATCACCCTGTTAGAGACTCAACATGAGGGGAACCATAGAGCCATCACCCTGTTAGAGACTCAACCTGAGGGGAACCATAGAGCCATCACCCTGTTAGAGACTCTACCTGAGGATATCCACAGAGCCATCACTCTTTTAGAGACTCAGCTTGAGGAGAACCATAGAGCATCACCCTGTTAGAGACTCAACCTGAGGATAACAACAGAGCAATCACTCTTTTAGAGACTCAACCTGAGGGGAACCATAGAGCATCACCCTGTTAGAGAATCAACCTGAGGAGAACCATAGAGCATCACCATATTAGAGACTCAACCTGCGGAGAACCATAGAGCATCACCCTGTTAGAGACTCTACCTGAGGAGAACCATAGAGCCATCACCGCTGTTAGAGACTCAACCTGAGGGGAACCATATAGCCATCACCCTGTTAGAGACTCTACCTGAGGATATCCACAGAGCCATCACTCTTTTAGAGACTCAGCTTGAGGAGAACCATAGAGCATCACCCTGTTAGAGATTCAACCTGAGGATAACCACAGAGCCATCACACTATTAGAGACTCAACCTGAGGAGAACCATAGACCTATCACTATGTTAGAGACTCAACCTGAAGGGAACCATATAGCATCACCCTGTTAGAGACTCAACCTGAGGGGAACCATAGAGCATCACCCTGTTAGAGACTCAACCTGAGGAGAACCATAGACCTATCACTATGTTAGAGACTCAACCTAAGGAGAACCATAGATCAATCACCCTGTTATACACTCAACCTGAGGGGAACCTTAGAGCCATCACCCTGTTAGAGACTCAACCTGAAGGGAACCATAGAGCCATCACCCTGTTAGAGACTCAACCTGAAGGAACCATAGAGCAATCACCCTTTTAGAGACTCAACCTGAGGGGAACCATAGAGCATCACCCTGTTAGAGACTCAACCTGAGGAAAACCATAGAGCATCACCCTGTTAGAGACTCATCCTGAGGAGAACCATAGAGCCATCACCCTATTATACACTCAACCTGAGGGGAACCATAGAGCCATCACCCTATTAGAGACTCATCCTGAGGGGAACCATATAGCCATCACCATGTTAGAGACTCAACCTGAGGGGAACCATAGAGCCATCACCCCTGTTAGAGACTAAACCTGAGGAGAACCATAGACCTATCACTCTGTTAGAGACTCAACCTGAGGAGAACCAAAGATCAATCACCCTGTTATACACTCAACATGAGGGGAACCATAGAGCATCACCCTGTTAGAGACTCAACCTTAAGGGAACCATAGAGCATCACCCTGTTAGAGACTCAACCTGAGGAGAACCATAGAGCATCACCATGTTAGAGAATCAACCTGAGGAGAACCATAGAGCATCACCCTGTTAGAGTTCAACCTGAGGAGAACCATAGAGCCATCACCCTGTTAGAGACTCAACCTGAGGGGAACCATAGAGCCATCACCCTGTTAGAGACTCTACTTGAGGATAACCACATAGCCATCACTCTATTAGACCCTCAACCTGAGGAGAACCATAGATCAATCAACCTGTTAGAGACTCAACCTGAGGAGAACCATAGAGCATCACCCTGTTAGAGAATCAACATGAGGGTAACTATAGATCATCACCCTGTTAGAGACTCAATCTGAGGGGAACCATAGAGCATCACCCCTGTTAGAGACTCAACCTGAGGAGAACCATAGAGCATCACCCAGCAAGAGACTCATCCTGAGGAGAACCATAGAGCCATCACCCCTGTTAGAGATTCAACCTGAAGGGAACCATATAGCATCACCCTGTTAGAGACTCAACCTGAGGAGAACCATAGAGCCATCACCCCTGTTAGAGATTCAACCTGAAGGGAACCATAGAGCCATCACCCTGTTAGAGACTCAACCTGAGGAGAACCATAGAGCATCACCATGTTAGAGAATCAACATGAGGAGAACCATAGAGCATCACCCTGTTAGAGACTCATCCTGAGGAGAACCATAGAGCCATCACCCCTGTTAGAGATTCAACCTGAAGGGAACCATAGAGCATCACTCTGTTAGAGGCTCAACCTTAAGGGAACCATAGAGCATCACCCTGTTAGAGACTCAACCTGAGGAGAACCATAGAGCATCACCATGTTAGATAATCAACCTGAGGGGAACCATAGAGCCATCACCCTGTTAGAGACTCAACCTGAGGGGAACCATAGAGCCATCACCCTGTTAGAGACTCTACTTGAGGATAACCACAGAGCCATCACTCTATTAGACCCTCAACCTGAGGAGAATCATAGACCTATCACCCTGTTAGAGACTCAACATGAGGAGAACCATAGATCAATCAACCTGTTAGAGACTCAACCTGAGGAGAACCATAGAGCATCACCCTGTTAGAGAATCAACATGAGGGGAACTATAGATCATCACCCTGTTAGAGACTCAATCTGAGGGGAACCATAGAGCCATCACCCCTGTTAGAGACTCAACCTGAGGAGAACCATAGAGCATCACCCAGTTAGAGACTCATCCTGAGGAGAACCATAGAGCATCACCCCTGTTCAGGGGCGGTGTGTTCAATAGGGCGATATGGGCGACGCACTGCCAAACGGGAAAAGGAAGGGATTTTTTTTCTAATCAATTATATCACGGCAACAGTAGTTATCAGTGTTGTAATCTAGACGTCTGATCTGCCACAGTGCCACTAAATGTCCAAT
Source organism: Coregonus lavaretus (assembly GCF_964263955.1). NCBI lineage: Eukaryota > Metazoa > Chordata > Actinopteri > Salmoniformes > Salmonidae > Coregonus > Coregonus lavaretus. Next base: position 44,630 of record NW_028159302.1, on the reverse strand, counting down.
CAGGCTAAAGTCGTGCTTCAAATGGCCCCCCCCCCCTTTTGGGGCGATTTCAGTCAGGTTGAAAATCGCCCAGAAGTCTGTCATAGACTCCCATGTAAAATCTATTTTTTTCAAATATCAGAGCTTTCAATACAATCTCTATGGGTTTCTGAGGGCTTGCACTTACGCGCTTTCGTCATACGTAACATATAACCATGAACGTAACTAAGAAAAGAGCGGGTAGCAGCGTCAATCAATTCACTACTTCTATCAAAATGGCTAGGCTTCAGTGCAACTCGATTGTGTCTTTGAAAGAAGTTCCTTTTTGTCGGCGAACAAATGAAGATAAATTGGCAACGAAACAATTAGGACCTCCCAGACCAAATTTAATAATTCAACAGGTTTTTACTAAAGGGGGGAAGTCCTACACCCGAGGATTTTCCAAAAATTGGTACGAACGAAAAACCTGGCTAGCAGGCTGCGATGTAGCTAATGCAGTCTTCTGCTACCCCCTGCTTACTCTTTCACCCTGAAGGCGGCACGGCAGACAGCACCGCTTGGACAGCGACTGGTGTGTAACGGACATGCACCATCTTTCAGGAAAGATTAAGAAACATGAGCTGTCAAAGACCCACATGGATAGCTGTTTGAGATTGTCTGCTTTGGGGAGAGTGAACATTCCCACTCAACTGGATGAGGGATACAGGCTAGCTGTCCGCCGCCACAACGATGAGGTTAGTGTTGATAATCACAAGTTTACTGGAGAACTGAAACTGACAAGGCTGACAGGACCCTTTTGTCCATTGTTATTGGATAGGAACAGAACTTATAACCAGCTCCTGACCTAAATAGATCTTAGCACAACATTTTACTCAACATATCATATTCCATATTCACTATAACAAATATATTTACTACGACATTAGCAAGAACCGCCACATCCTCAGCCGGCTAATCCAGTGTGTGAAGTTTTGCGGAGTGTTTGAGTTAGCTTTGCGAGGCAAAGATGAAACTGAGGGCTCCACCAACCCTGGTAAGCCAACACTTTTGAGATCAGTCAATAAATGCTTCTGGTATTGACTTATATGCTGCCCCTGTCTTCATGTTGTTGCTGGACATATCTTTTTTTAAATGTGTGTAGGTCACCTAAATCATCAGAAAAATTGCCCCCCCTGAGAATTTTTTCAGGAGCCGCCACTGCCCCTGTTAGAGATTCAACCTGAAGGAAACTATATAGCATTCACGATGTTAGAGACTCAACCTGAGGAAAACAACAGAGCCATCAATCTGTTAGAGACTAAACCTGAGGAGAACCATAGACCTTTCACTCTGTTAGAGACTCAACCTGAGGAGAACCAAAGATCAATCACCCTGTTATACACTCAACATGAGGGGAACCATAGAGCATCACCCTGTTAGAGACTCAACCTTAAGGGAACCATAGAGCATCACCCTGTTAGAGACTCAACCTGAGGAGAACCATAGAGCATCACCATGTTAGAGAATCAACCTGAGGAGAACCATAGAGCATCACCCTGTTAGAGACTCATCCTGAGGAGAACCATAGAGCCATCACCCCTGTTAGAGATTCAACCTGAAGGGAACCATAGAGCATCACTCTGTTAGAGACTCAACCTTAAGGGAACCAAAGAGCATCACCCTGTTAGAGACTCAACCTGAGGAGAACCATAGAGCATCACCATGTTAGAGACTCAACCTGAAGGGAACCATAGAGCCATCACCCTGTTAGAGACTCAACCTGAAGGGAACCATAGAGCCATCACCCTGTTAGAGACTCAACATGAGGAGAACCATAGAACATCACCCTGTTAGACTCATCCTGAGGGGAACCATAGAGCATCACCCTGTTAGAACCTCAACCTGAAGGGAACCATAGAGCCATCACACTGTTGGAGACTAAAACTGAGGAGAACCATAGAGCATCACCCTGTTAGAGACTCAATCTGAGGAGAACCATAGAGCATCACCCTGTTAGAGACTCAGCCTGAAGGGAACCATAGAGCTTCACCCTATTAGAGACTCAACCTGAAGGGAACCCTGTTACCGACTCAAACTGAAAGAAACCATAGAGCATTACCCTGTTAGAGACTCAACCTGAGGATAACCATAGATCATCACCCTGTTATTGATTCAACCTGAGGAGAACCATAGAGCCATCAGCTTGATATTCACTCAACCTGAGGGGAACCATAGAGCATCACCCTGTTAGAGACTCAACCTGAGGGGAACCATAGAGCATCACATTTTTAGAGACTCAACCTGAGGAGAGCCACAGAGCCATCACCCTGTTAGAGAATCAACCTGAGGGGAACCACAGAGCCATCACCCTGTTAGAGAATCTACCTGAGGATAACCACAGAGCCATCACACTGTTAGAGACTCAACCTGAGGAGAACAATAGACCTATCACCCTGTTAGAGACTCAACCTGAGGAGAACCTTAGAGCCATCACCCTGTTATACACTCAACCTGAGGGGAACCATAGAGCATCACCCTGTTAGAGACTCAACCTGAAGGGAACCATATAGCATCACCCTGTTAGAGACTCAACATGAGGGGAACCAAAGAGCTATCACCCTGTTAGGGACTCAACCTGAAGAGGAACCATAGAGCCATCACCCTGTTATACACTCAACCTGAGGGGAACCATATAGTAATCATCCTGTTACAGACTCAACCTGAAAGGAACCATAGAGCATCACCCTGTTAGAGACTCAACGTGAGGGGAAGCATAGAGCATCACCCTGTTATACACTCAACCTGAGGGGAACCATATAGTCATCACCCTGTTACCGACTCATCCTGAGGGGAACCATAGAGCTTCAGCCTATTAGAGACTCAACCTGAAGGGAACCCTGTTACAGAATCAAACTGAAAGGAACCATAGAGCATCACCATGTTAGAGACTCAACCTGAGGAGAACCATAGAGCATCACCCTGTTATTGATTCAACCTGAGGAGAACCATAGAGCATCACCCTGTTAGAGACTCAACCTGAGGAGAACCACAGAGCCATCACCCTGTTAGAGACTCAACCTGAGGGGAACCATAGAGCCATCACCCTGTTAGAGAATCTACCTGAGGATTACCACAGAGCCATCACACTGTTAGAGACTCAACCTGAGGAGAACCATAGACCTATCACCCTGTTAGAGACTCAACCTGAGGAGAACCTTAGAGCCATCACCCTGTTAGAGACTCAACCTGAAGGGAACCATAGAGCCATCACACTGTTAGAGACTCAACCTGAGGAGAACAATAGAGCCATCACCCTGTTAGAGACTCAACCTGAGGGGAACCATTGAGCATCACCCTGTTAGAGACTCAACCTGTGGGGAACCATAGAGCATCACCCTGTTGGAGACTCAACCTGAGGAGAACCATAGAGCTTCAGCCTATTAGAGACTCAACCTGAAGGGAACCCTGTTACAGAATCAAACTGAAAGGAACCATAGAGCATCACCATGTTAGAGACTCAACCTGAGGAGAACCATAGAGCATCACCCTGTTAGAGACTCAACCTGAAGGGAACCATATAGCATCACCCTGTTAGAGACTCAACATGAGGGGAACCATAGAGCTATCACCCTGTTAGGGACTCAACCTGAAGAGGAACCATAGAGCCATCAGCCTGTTATACACTCAACCTGAGGGGAACCATAGAGCCATCACACTGTTAGAGACTCAAACTGAAGAGAACCATAGAGCATCACCCTGTTAGAGACTCAACCTGAAGAGAACCATAGAGCATCACCCTGTTAGAGACTCAACCTGAGGAGAACAATAGAGCCATCACCCTGTTAGAGCCTCAACCTGAGGAGAACCATAGAGCCATCACCCTGTTAGAGACTCAACCTGAGGGGAACCATTGAGCATCACCCTGTTAGAGACTCAACCTGTGGGGAACCATAGAGCATCACCCTGTTGGAGACTCAACCTGAGGAGAACCATAGAGCCATCACCCTGTTATACACTCAACCTGTGGGGAACCATAGAGCCATCACCCTGTTAGAGACTCAACCTGAGGGGAACCATAGAGCATCACCCTGTTAGAGACTCAACCTGAGGGGAACCATAGAGCATCACCCTGTTAGAGACTCAACCTGAGGAGAACCATAGAGCATCACCCTGTTAAAGACTCAACATGAGGGGAACCATAGAGCATCACCCTGTTAGAGACTCAACCTGAGGGGAACCATAGAGCATAACCCTGTTAGAGACTCAACCTGAGGAGAACCATAGAGCCATCACCCTGTTAGAGACTCAACCTGAGGAGAACCATAGAGCATCACCCTGTTAGAGACTCAACCCGAAGGGAACCATAGAGCCATCACCCTGTTAGAGACTCAACCTGAAGGGAACCATAGAGCCATCACCCTGTTAGAGACTCAACCTGAAGGGAACCATAGAGCATCACCCTGTTAGAGACTCAACCTGAGGGGAACCATAGAGCATCACCCTGTTAGAGACTCAACCTGAAGGGAACCATAGAGCCATCACCCTGTTAGAGACTCAACCTGAAGGGAACCATAGATTCATCACCCTGTTAGAGACTCAACCTGAGGAGAACCATAGAGCCATCACCCTGTTAGAGACTCAACCTGAGGAGAACCATAGAGCCATCACCCTGTTAGAGACTCAACCTGAAGGGAACCATAGAGCCATCACCCTGTTAGAGACTCAACCTGAAGGGAACCATAGAGCATCACCCTGTTAGAGACTCAACCTGAGGGGAACCATAGAGCATCACCCTGTTAGAGACTCAACCTGAGGAGAACCATAGAGCAGGGGTGTCAAACTCATTCTACGGAGGGCTGAGTGTCTGCAGGTTTTTGGTTTTTCCTCTAACATTTGCAGTAGAATGGCCCATACTGAAGAGCTCAGTGACTTTTAACGTGGCACCGTCATAGGATGCCACCTTTCCAACAAGTCAGTTCGTCAACTTTCTGACCTGCTAGAGCTGCCCCGGTCAAATGTAAGTGCTTTATTGTGAAACGTCCAGGAGCAATAACAGCTCAGCGTGAAGTGGTAGAGGCCACACAAGCTCACAGAACTGGACCGCCGAGTGCTGAAGCGCGTAGCACGTAAAAACCGTCTGTCCTCAGTTGCAACACACACTACGGAGTTCCAAACTGCCTCTGGAAGCAACATCAGCACAAGAACTGTTCGTCGGGAGCTTCTTGAAATGGGTTTCCATGGCCGTGCAGCCACACACAAGCCTAAGATCACCATGCACAATGACAAGCGTCGGCTGGAGTGGTGTAAAGCTCGCCGACATTGGACTCTGGAGCAAAGTGGAAATGCTTTCTCTGAAGTGATGAATCACACTTGACCATCTGGGAGTCCGACGGACGCTACCTGCCCGATTGTGTAGTGCCAACTGTAAAATTCGGTGGAGGAGGAATAATGGTCTGGGGCTGTTTTTCATGGTTAAGGCATGGCCCCTTAGTTCCAGTGAAGGGAAATCTTAACGCTACAGCATGCAATCACTTTCTAGACAATTCTGTGCTTCCAACTTTGTGGCAACAGTCTGCACAAAGCAAGGTCCATAACGAAATGGTTTGTCGAGATCCGTGTGGAAGAACTTGACTGGCCTACACAGAGCCCTGACCTCAACCCCATCGAACACCTTTGGGATGAATTAGAATGCCGACTACGAGCCAGGCCTAATCGCCCAACATCAGTTTTCGATCTTACTAATGCTCTTGTGGCTGAATGGAAGCAAGTCCCCGTAGCAATGTTTCAACATCTAGTGGAAAGCCTTCCCAGAAGAGTGTTATAGCAGCAAAAGGGAGGTCCAACTCCATATTAATGCCCATGATTTGTGAATTAGATTTTTTGACGAGCAGGTGTCCACATACATTTGGTCATGTAGTGTATGTGGGGGGAAAGGAGAAGTTCAATCGACGTGAGTCTGATATCTGATCCAGTCCTCGAGGGGTTATGTCTGCTGCGTCAGTCTGTGAAGGCTGAGAGAAGGTTGGCCTCGCCTCAGTGAACTGTATCTACTCCAGGATGTTCAGAGTTTAGCACACTCCCAGACATTACACTGTAGTTGTCAATATTGACACATAAACAACACACTCTCCCGTTAGTATCATAGGACAATATATCCTTCACTCCAAATCAACCCCAGGTACTGCTAGCTAAATGCTGCGTCCCAAATGGCACCATATTCCCTATTAAGAGCACTAGCTCCCATAGGGCTTAGGTTAAAAGTAGAGCACTACATAGGGAATATTGTGCCGTATTGGACACTGTCAATGTACAGCACAGTGGCTATGGAAGCCAGGTAAAGTAGGACTATCCGGTTTCAGTCAGTATCTGCATATACGCATGTACATACACTAAATTATTCAATGTTTACCAATTATGCCAGGAGCTACTTACACTAGGTCATATGTAAGCACCATGGTACAAGTTGAAAATCAAGAAGGAAAAACTAGTCACAAAAAATGTTCATATAAACATACACTGCTCAAAAAAATTAAGGGAACACTAAAATAACACATCCTAGATCTGAATGAATGAAATAATCTTATTAAATACTTTTTTCTTTACATAGTTGAATGTGCTGACAACAAAATCACACAAAAATGATCAATGGAAATCAAATTTATCAACCCATGGAGGTCTGGATTTGGAGTCACCCTCAAAATTAAAGTGGAAAACCACACTACAGGCTGATCCAACTTTGATGTAATGTCCTTAAAACAAGTCAAAATGAGGCTCAGTAGTGTGTGTGGCCTCCACGTGCCTGTATGACCTCCCTACAACGCCTGGGCATGCTCCTGATGAGGTGGCGGATGGTCTCCTGAGGGATCTCCTCCCAGACCTGGACTAAAGCATCCGCCAACTCCTGGACAGTCTGTGGTGCAACGTGGCGTTGGTGGATGGGGCGAGACATGATGTCCCAGATGTGCTCAATTGGATTCAGGTCTGGGGAACGGGCGGGCCAGTCCATAGCATCAATGCCTTCCTCTTGCAGGAACTGCTGACACACTTCAGCCACATGAGGTCTAGCATTGTCTTGCATTAGGAGGAACCCAGGGCCAACCGCACCAGCATATGGTCTCACAAGGGGTCTGAGGATCTCATCTCGGTACCTAATGGCAGTCAGGCTACCTCTGGCGAGCACATGGAGGGCTGTGCGGCCCCCCAAAGAAATGCCACCCCACACCATGACTGACTCACCGCCAAACCTGTCATGCTGGAGGATGTTGCAGGCAGCAGAACGTTCTCCACGGCGTCTCCAGACTGTCACGTCTGTCACATGTGCTCAGTGTGAACCTGCTTTCATCTGTGAAGAGCAATCTTGGTGTTCTCTGGCAAATGCCAAACGTCCTGCACGGTGTTGGGCTGTAAGCACAACCCCCACCTGTGGACGTCGGGCCCTCATACCACCCTCATGGAGTCTGTTTCTGACCGTTTGAGCAGACACATGCACATTTGTGGCCTGCTGGAGGTCATTTTGCAGGGCTCTGGCACTGCTCCTCCTGCTCCTCCTTGCACAAAGGCGGAGGTAGCAGTCCTGCTGCTGGGTTGTTGCCCTCCTACGGCCTCCTCCACGTCTCCGGATTTACTGGCCTGTCTCCTGGTAGCGCCTCCATGCTCTGGACACTACACTGACAGACACAGCAAACCTTCTTGCCACAGCTCTCATTGATGTGCCATCCTGGATGAGCTGCACTACCTGAGCCACTTGTGTGGGTTGTAGACTCCGTCTCATTCTACCACTAGAGTGAAAGCACCTCCAGCATTCAAAAGTGACCAAAACATCAGCCAGGAAGCATAGGAACTGAGAAGTGGTCTGTGGTCACCACCTGTAAAACCAGTCCTTTATTGGGGGTGTCTTGCTAATTGCCTATAATTTCCACCTGTTGTCTATTCCATTTGCACAACAGCATGTGAAATGTATTGTCAATCAGTGTTGCTTCCTAAGTGGACAGTTTGATTTCACAGAAGTGTGATTGACTTGGAGTTACATTGTGTTGTTTAAGTGTTCCCTTAATTTTTTGGAGCAGTGTACATTACATGACAATACAAACCTTCACTCCGCGGTCCAACTCATCCCAAACCATCTCAATTGGGTTGAGGTCGGGGGATTGTGGAGGCCAGGTCATCTGATGCATTCTCAAATTTGGACTAATCAGACCAAAGGACAGATTTCTACTGGTCTAATGACCATTGCTCGTGTTTCTTGGTCCAAGAAAGTCTCTTCTTCTTATTGATGTGCTAGGGTCCAGCACCTGGCCTATCAATGAAGTGTTTAAAAAAAGACAAGTGACATTTACTCCTGATGTACTGACCTGTTGCACCCTCTACAACCACTGTGATTATTATTTGACCCTGCTGGTCATCAATGAACGTTTGAACATCTTGGAGAACAATCTGGCCTTAATGGCCATGTACTGTTAAAATCTCCACCCGGCACAGCCAGAAGGGGACTGGCCACCCCTCAGAGCCTGGTTCCTCTCTAGGTTTCTTCCTAGGTTTCTGTCTTTCTAGGGAGTTCTACATCTGCATTGCTTGCTGTTTGGGGTTACATCTGATGTAAAAAGGGCTTTACAAATACATTTGATTGATTGATTCTATCCAATCAGACAGTGACACATGGCCAAGGTAAAGGTCTGTGTCTTCGTAGATCACTGATAAGTATCTTATTTCCATTTAGTCAGTCTCTGTGTGCTTTACCGCAATGAATTATGTATACAGTCCTCTCTCCTCTCATTATAGCAAGACTGTTTGAGATTCAGTGCATTATTGTGAGAAATGTCTCAAGCGCATTTCTTACCATTTCTCTTCAGTGGTAATGAAATGAAGGTCTTGCATTTACATTTTAGTCATTTAGCGGACAGTCTTATCCAGAGCGACTTACAGGTGCAATGACGGTTAAGTACCTTGCTCAAGGGCACATCGACAGATTTTTCACCTAGTCGGCTCTAGGATTTGAACCAGCCACCTTTCGGTTACTGGCCCAATGCTCTTAACTGCTAGGCTACCACCCGCCCTTAGACCCTATGGCAGAAACAGACTCTTAATTTGTCTTAATGATGCAAATGCAAATGCATCCTTCTCATCTTTTGGTTGCTAGAGCCGTGACCCAGTTGTTCTTTCTCTACGTTCCGTTGCCATGCTCGATGGCAACGTTCTTGTCCCTTGCGTGCTAGCTAGCCAGCTAGCTACGACTAACACATCTACGACCTCTGCAGCCAGAATAACAGCAAAATATATGTTTTCTATTGACAGTAATTTGGATACATCCATAACAATGAGCTGATAATGCCAGATTTTGCCAGGCATAGCTAGAAAAGTGTGCCTTATCGTCAGGACACTCAACACTGTTCATTATGAGGAAATCGCATTGCATATCAAACACTAGCTAAATAGTTTGTTGCTAGCAAACCTGCCAATATGACAACGGAATTCAAGAATACCAGTTGCAGTAAACAGCTGGTGAAACTAGAAAATGTGGGAGGATTTGATAGCATAGCGCCACTTGCGTCATGAGTGCAACAGTAGGGACCAGAAAAATTAATGTTCATCACTCAACACGTTAAGTCATCAGATACTCCAAAAAATTATGTATTTGCAAAAACTAATAAATGCTAGCTAGCTAGCTATGTTTTT
>NW_028159302.1:2500-30000 GCF_964263955.1 Coregonus lavaretus | reverse complement strand
CAAAACAATATTGGATTGAATTGGTTGGGGATGGAGAGGGAGGGGTGTGTGTGTGTGTGTGTGTGTGTGTGTGTGTGTGTGTGTGTGTGTGTGTGTGTGTGTGTGTGTGTGTGTGTGTGTGTGTGTGTGTGTGGAATGTGACAGGAGGATTGGTTTTCATCAGATCCTTTTAATAAATGGACGAAACAACGTAATGAGTTCAGCTCCCGTCAGAAATGGGTGTTAATGTTAGATATCCCCTGTTATTTAACACACACACACACACACACACACACACACTTCCCCCTGTCAGACGCCTTCAGCCCTCTGCTCTCAGACACCCTGGAGGAATCTTCAGTGTTCAGGTCAATCCAACTGCCTACTTCTCCTGATGGTCTCAGATGGTCAACTACTCTAACAGGAATATGACACACATACACATGCATATTCACACTCAATCACACTCTAATCCACACACACACAAACACACACGCTAATGTAGAAGACACTCTCTCTCTCTCTCTCTCTCTCTCTCTCTCTCTCTCTCTCTCTCTCTCTCTCTCTCTCTCTCTCTCTCTCTCTCTCTCTCGCTCGCTCTCGCTCTCTCTCTCTCTCGCTCTCTCGCTCTCTCGCTCTCTCTCTCTCTCTCTCTCTCTCTCTCTCTCTCTCTCTCTCTCTCTCTCTCTCTCTCTCTCTCTCTCTCTCTCTCTCTCTCTCTCTCTCTCTCTCTCTCTCTCTCTCTCTCTCTCTCTCTCTCTCTCTCTCTCTCTCTCTCTCTCTCTCTCTCTCTCTAATGTAGGAGGAATAATAGCTGAAGCTCTGGGGAACCCATAACATCAGATGTAGAAGGATCAGTTCCAGTGGAGAGAATATGAGTACAGAGATTGTTCAAATACCAGGGGGTAGCTAGGGGATGGGGATGCAGTACTGTCTTGAGTGACAGGCAATCACTGCTTAACCAAACAACGCTATGGAAGGGAAGATAGATCAATTAGATCAATTGAAGAGCTGTTTTTAGCATGGAGCTTGGGCTGGTTTTTAGATATGGTGATCTGTAGGGAGAGACATACCAACATGAATGACCTCATTAGATATGGTGATCTGTAGGGAGAGACATACCAACATGAATGACCTTATTAGATATGGTGATCTGTAGGGAGAGACATACCAACATGAATGACCTTATTAGATATGGTGATCTGTAGGGAGAGACATACCAACATGAATGACCTCATTAGATATGGTGATCTGTAGGGAGAGACATACCAACATGAATGACCTCATTAGATATGGTGATCTGTAGGACAAGACATACCAACATGAATGACCTTATTAGATATGGTGATCTGTAGGACAAGACATACCAACAGGAATGACCTTATTAGATTTGGTGATCTGTAGGGAGAGACATACCAACATGAATGACCTTATTAGATATGGTGATCTGTAGGACAAGACATACCAACATGAATGACCTTATTAGATATGGTGATCTGTAGGGAGAGACATACCAACATGAATGACCTTATTAGATATGGTGATCTGTAGGACAAGACATACCAACATGAATGACCTTATTAGATATGGTGATCTGTAGGGAGAGACATACCAACATGAATGACCTTATTAGATATGGTGATCTGTAGGACAAGACATACCAACATGAATGACCTTATTAGATATGGTGATCTGTAGGGAGAGACATACCAACATGAATGACCTTTCCATTCTCTACAGTACCATTATCTACAGCACCATTCTCTACAGTTCCATTCTCACTTCACTTCTTGTTGAACACTTCCTGTTGAACGCGGAACGAGGGAGAACTTTGTTCTAAAGCTGTATCCGTACCCATTGGATGCAGTGATCACAATATAGCGGCTATATCCAGGAAAGACGAAATTCCAAAAGCTGGGCCGAAAATAGTGTATAAGAGATCATACAAAAGATTTTGCTGTGACTCATATGTGGATGATGTTAAAAATATTTGTTGGTCTGATGTGATTAATAAGGAGCATCCAGACACTGCACTTGATGAATTTATGAAATTGCTTCTTCCAATTATTGATAAACATGCTCCTGTTAAGAAACTGACTGTTAGAACTGTTAAGGCTCCATGGACTGATGAGGAATTGAAAAACTGTTTGATTGAAAGAGACGGGGCAAAAGGAGTGGATAATAAGTCTGGCTGCACATCTGACTGGCTGACATACTGCAAATTGAGAAATTATTTGACTAAATTCAACAACAAAATTCCATAAAGAATTCTGGAAAAAAAACTTTGGAGTACTTTAAATGAAATTATGGACAGAAAGACAAATTCAACTCCATCTTTTATCAAATCAGATGGCTTATTCATCACAAAACTATTTGATGTTGCCAATTATTTTAATGATTACTTAATTGGCAAAGTGGGCCAACTTAGGCTGGAAATGTCAACATTGAACAGTGAGCCATCCGTATTTAATGCATAAAAAAACTAATAATGAAAGAAAGGCATTGCAAGTTTGAATTTTGTAAAGTTAGTGTGGGAGAGGTGGAAAAATTATTGTTAACGATAAATAATGGCAAACCTACTGGTATTGACAGCTTGATGGAAAGCTACTGAGGATGGTAGCTGACTCTATAGCCACTCCTCTCTGTTATCTCTTTAATCAGAGCCTAGAGGAGAGTATTTGTCCTCAGGCCTGGAGGGAAGCCAAAGTAATTCCTCTACCCAAGAGTGGTAAAACGGCCTTTACTGGTTCTAACAGCAGACCTATAAGCTTGCTGCCAGCTCTTAGCAAACTGCATGAAATAATTGTGTTTGACCAAATACAATGCTGTTTTCTCTGTAAACAAATTAACAACAGACTTTCAGCATGCTTATAGAGAATGACACGCAACATATACTGCACTGACACAAATGACTGATGATTGGTTGAAAGAAATTGATAATAAGAAGATTGTGGGAGCTGTACTGTTGGAATTCAGTGCAGCCTTTGATATTATTGACCATAACCTGTTGTTGAAAAAACATATGTGTTATAGCTTTTCAACCTCTGCCATATCGTGGATTCAGAGCTATCTATCTAATAGAACTCAAAGGGTTTTCTTTAACCTCTTAAGGATCGGACCCTTTCTTTCCATTTTCGCCTAAAATGACATACCCAAATCTAACTGCCTGTAGCTCAGGACCTGAAGCAAGGATATGCATATTCTTGATCCCATTTGAAAGGAAACACTTTGAAGTTTGTGGAAATGTGAAATTAATGTTGGTGAATATAACACATTAGATCTGGTAAAAGATCATACAAACCAAAAAACATGAGTTTACAATTATTTTTTTTGTTACATCATCTTTGAAATGCAAGAGAAAGGCCACAAAATAATATTGCAGTTAAGGCGCAATTTAGATTTTGGTCACTAGATGGCAGCAGTGTGTGTGCAAAGTTTCAGATTGATCCAGGGAAGCATTGCAATACTGGACTATTTTGTATAAAGTCTGCACAAATGTGCCGAATTGGTCAATTGATATATTTTAAAGTACATAACTATAGAGAACATACAAAAATGTATCTATAGGTGGGTGTGGAGCCTGAGACAGCAAGGGTTCAAACTGTAGAACCCAGTTCCTATATTTGAATATAAAAATGGATTTTATCAAAGAAAAGAACGCTACATTTTATCTCTGGGACCCTCAGGATGACAAATCAGAGCAAGATTACTGAATGTAAGTACATTATTTACCTTCAGAAGTGAACGTATCAAACCAGTTGCCGTGATACATTTTTTGTTGTTGTGCACTCTCCTCATAAAATATAATGGTATTGTTTCACTGTAATAGCTACTGTAAATTGGACAGTGCAGTTAGATTAACAATAATTGAAGCTTTCTGCCCATATAAGACATGTCTATGTCCTGGAAAGTTTGCTGTTACTTACAACAGTCATGCTATTCACATTAGCGTACGTTAGCTTAACCATCCTGTATACAGGACACCGATCCCGTAGAGGTTAATGGAAGCTTCTCTAATGTCAAACATGTAAAGTGTGGTGTACCGCAGGGCAGCTCTCTAAGCCCCCTACTCTTTTCTATTTTTACCAATGACCTGCCACTGGCATTAAATAAAGCATGTGTGTCTATGTATGCTGATGATTCAACCATATACAGTGGGGAAAAAAAGTATTTAGTCAGCCACCAATTGTGCAAGTTCTCCCACTTAAAAAGATGAGAGAGGCCTGTAATGTTCATCATAGGTACACGTCAACTATGACAGACAAAATGAGAAAAGAAAATCCAGAAAATCACATGTAGGATTTTTTATGAATATATTTGCAAATTATGGTGGAAAATAAGTATTTGGTCAATAACAAAAGTTTCTCAATACTTTGATATATACCCTTTGTTGGCAAGACACAGGTCAAACGTTTTCTGTAAGTCTTCACAAGGTTTTCACATACTGTTGCTGGTATTTTGGCCCATTCCTCCATGCAGATCTCCTCTAGAGCAGTGATGTTTTGGGGCTGTCGCTGGGCAACATGGACTTTCAACTCCCTCCAAAGATTTTCTATGGGGTTGAGATCTGGAGACTGGCTAGGCCACTACAGGACCTTGAAATGCTTCTTACGAAGCCACTCCTTTGTTGCCCGGGCGGTGTGTTTGGGATCATTGTCATGCTGAAAGACTCAGCCACGTTTCATCTTCAATGCCCTTGCTGATGGAAGGAGGTTTTCACTCAAAATCTCACGATACATGGCCCCATTCATTCTTTCCTTTACACGGATCAGTCGTCCTGGTCCCTTTGCAGAAAAACATCCCCAAAGCATGATGTTTCCACCCCCATGCTTCACAGTAGGTATGGTGTTCTTTGGATGCAACTCAGCATTCTTTGTCCTCCAAACACGACGAGTTGAGTTTTTACCAAAAAGTTCTATTTTGGTTTCATCTGACCATATGACATTCTCCCCATCCTCTTCTGGATCATCCAAATGCACTCTAGCAAACTTCAGACGGGCCTGGACATGTACTGGCTTAAGCAGGGGGACACGTCTGGCACTGCAGGATTTGAGTCCCTGGCGGCGTAGTGTGATACTGATGGTAGGCTTTGTTACTTTGGTCCCAGCTCTCTGCAGGTCATTCACTAAGTCCCCCCGTGTGGTTTTGGGATTTTTGCTCACCGTTCTTGTGATCATTTTGACCCCACGGGGTGAGATCTTCCGTGGAGCCCCAGATCGAGGGAGATGATCAGTGGTCTTGTATGTCTTCCATTTCCTAATAATTGCTCCCACAGTTGATTTCTTCAAACCAAGCTGCTTACCTATTGCATATTCAGTCTTCCCAGCCTGGTGCAGGTCTACAATGTTGTTTCTGGTGTCCTTTGACAGCTCTTTGGTCTTGGCCATAGTGGAGTTTGGAGTGTGACTGTTTGAGGTTGTGGACAGGTGTCTTTTATACTGATAACAAGTTCAAACAGGTGCCATTAATACAGGTAACGAGTGGAGGACAGAGGAGCCTCTTAAAGAATAAGTTACAGGTCTGTGTGAGCCAGAAATCTTGCTTGTTTGTAGGTGACCAAATACTTATTTTCCACCATAATTTGCAAATAAATTCATTAAAAATCCTACAATGTGATTTTCTGGATTTTTTTTCTCAATTTGTCTGTCATAGTTGACGTGTACCTATGATGAAAATTACAGGCCTCTCTCATCTTTTTAAGTGGGAGAACTTGCACAATTGGTGGCTGACTAAATACTTTTTTCCCCCACTGTACGCATCAGCAACCACAGCTAATGATGTCACTGAAACCCTTAACAAAGAGTTACAGTCTGTTTTGGAATGGGTGGCCAGTAATAAACTGGTTCTGAACATCTCTAAACCTAAGAGCATTGTACTTGGTGCAAATCATTCCCAATGTTCTAGATATCAGCTGAATCTGGTAATGAACGGTGCGGCTGTTGAACAAGTTGAGGAGACTAAATTACTTGCCGTTACCTTAGATTGTAAACTGTCATGTTCAAAACATATAGATTCAATGGTTGTTAAGATGAAGGGAGAGGTCTGTCTGTAATAAAGAGATGCTCATCTTTTTTTACACTACATTCCAAAAAGCAAGTCCTGCAGGCTCTAGTTTTATCTTATCTTGATTATTGTCCAGTCATATGGTCAAGTGCTGCAAAGAAAGACCTAGTTAATTTGCAGCTGGCCCAGAACAGAGCAGCACGTCTTGCTCTTCATTGTAATCAGAGGAGCTGATATAAATACTACACATGCCAGACTCTCTTGGCTAAGAGTTGAGGAGAGACTGACAGCATCACTTCTTCTTTATATAAGAAACATTAATGTATTGAAAATCCCAAATTGTTTGCGTAGTCAACTTACACACAGCTCTGACACACACACTTACCCCACCAGACATGCCACCAGGGGTCTTTTCACAGTCCCCAAATCCACAACAAATTCCAGAAAGCGTACAGTATTATATTGAGCCATTATTGCATGTAACTCCGTTCCATCTCATTTTGTTCAAATTAACAGCAAACCTGGTTTCAAATAACAGATAAAGCAACACCTCACGGCACAACGCCTCTCCCCTATTAGACCTAGATAGTTTGTGTGTATGTATTGGTATTGATATGTAGGATATGTGTGCCTTTTTTATTTAATTACATTTTTATTGATGTAGTTCTGTCAATGAGCTGTTCTTGTCTATTAATGTTCTGTATTATGTCATGTTTCATGTTTTGTGTGGACCCCAGGAAGAGCAGCTGCTGCTTTCGCAATGGCTAATGGGGATCCTAATAAAATACCAAATACCAAATACAGTACCATTCTCTACAGTACCATTCTCTACAGTTCCATTCTCTATAGTACCATTCTCTACAATACCATTCTCTATAGCACAATTCTCTATAGTACCATGCTCTATAGTACCATGCTCTATAGCATATTTTTCTATAGCACCATTCTCTATAGCACCATTCTCTACAATACCATTCTCTACAGTACCGTGGACAGTTCCATTCTCTATAGTACCATGCTCTAAAGCACCATTCTCTATAGCACCATTCTCTATAGTACCATTCTCTATAGTACCATGCTCTATAGCACCATTCTCTACAGTACCATTCTCTACAGTACCATTCTCTACAGTTCCATTCTCTACAGTACCATTCTCTACAGTACAATTCTCTACAGTACCATTCTCTACAGTTCCATTCTCTACCTTACCATTCTCTACAGTACAATTCTCTACAGTATCATTCTCTACAGTACCATTCTCTATAGTACCATTCTCTATAGTACCATGCTCTATAGCACCATTCTCTACAGTACCATTCTCTACAGTACCATTCTCTACAGTACCATTCTCTATAGCACCATGCTCTATAGTACCACGCTCTATAGTACCATGCTCTATAGCATCCTTTTCTATAGCACCATTCTCTATAGCACCATTCTCTACAATACCATTCTCTACAGTACCGTGGACAGTTCCATTCTCTATAGTACCATGCTCTAAAGCACCATTCTCTATAGCACCATTCTCTATAGTACCATTCTCTATAGTACCATGCTCTATAGCACCATTCTCTTCAGTACCATTCTCTACAGTACCATTCTCTACAGTTCCATTCTCTACAGTTCCATTCTCTACAGTACCATTCTGTACAGTACCATTCTCTACAGTACCATTCTCTACAGTACAATTCTCTACAGTACCATTCTCTACAGTTCCATTCTCTACCTTACCATTCTCTACAGTACAATTCTCTACAGTATCATTCTCTACAGTACCATTTTCTATAGTACCATTCTCTATAGTACCATGCTCTATAGCACCATTCTCTACAGTACCATTCTCTACAGTACCATTCTCTACAGTTCCATTCTCTACAGTACCATTCTCTACAGTACCATTCTCTACAGTACAATTCTCTACAGTACCATTCTCTACAGTTCCATTCTCTACCTTACCATTCTCTACAGTACCATTCTCTACAGTTCCATTCTCTACAGTACCATTCTCTACAGTACCATTCTCTACAGTTCCATTCTCTACAGTTCCATTCTCTACAGTACCATTCTCTAAAGTACAATTCTCTACAGTACCATTCTCTACAGTTTCATTCTCTACAGTACCATTCTCTACAGTACCATTCTCTACAGTATCATTCTCTACAGTACCATTCTCTACAGTTCCATTCTCTACAGTTCCATTCTCTACAGTACCATTCTCTACAGTTCCATTCTCTACCTTACCATTCTCTACAGTACCATTCTCTACAGTATCATTCTCTACAGTACCATGCTCTATAGCACCATTCTCTACAGTACCATTCTCTACAGTACCATTCTCTACAGTACCATTCTCTACAGTACCATTCTCTACAGTTCCATTCTCTACAGTTCCATTCTCTACAGTACCATTCTCTACAGTACCATTCTCTACAGTTCCATTCTCTACAGTTCCATTCTCTACAGTACCATTCTCTACAGTACCATTCTCTACAGTACCATTCTCTACAGTACCATTCTCTACAGTACCATTCTCTACAGTACCATTCTCTACAGTTCCATTCTCTACAGTACAATTCTCTACAGTACCATTCTCTACAGCACCATTCTCTACAGTACAATTCTCTACAGTACCATTCTCTACAGCACCATTCTCTACAGTACAATTCTCTACAGTACCATTCTCTACAGCACCATTCTCTACAGTAACATGGACAGTACCATGTGCTACAGCACCATTCTCTATAGTATTCTCTGGACAACTCACTCTCACTACAGCACCATGGACAGCTCCTCTCACTACAGCACCATGGACAGCTCCTCTCACTACAGCACCATGGACATCTCCTCTCACTACAGCACCATGGACAGCTCCTCTCACTACAGCACCATGGACAGCTCCTCTCACTACAGCACCATGGACAGCTCATTTCACTACAGAACCAGTATAAGTGGCATGGCGTGCCGATATGCATTATATCATTATGGCAGTCTTTTCACAGTGAGTGTAGTACCTCGCAGTCATGTTGTGCTCTGCTGAAAGCTTCAGCACCTTGGACAGCCATACCTCAGCACCATGCTGGGAAATCACAGTGGCTCACTGCTCTGTCTCAGACTCAGACTCAGGCTCAGAGGGAAAACGACTTACTGCTAACCCTTTGTTATACAGTGCATAAAGACCACTGCCGACCATTTCACAATGCATCTACCGTACAATACCGTTCATTACTCAACCCTGGTATAGGCCTACCATTGAACTGAGTTGGTACTTGGTATACAGTAGTTGGTAGTTGCTATACAGTTATTAGATTCTACATTGCATACACTCTTATAAAAAAAGTTGCTATCCAGAACCTAAAAGGGTTATTTGACTGTTCCCATAGGATAACCCTTTGATGAACCTTTTTGGTTCCAGGTAGAACCCTATTGGGTTCTGTGTAGAACCCATTTCCCCAGAGGGTTCTACGTGGAACACAAAAGAGTTCTACCTGGTACCAAAAAGGGTCCTACCTGGAACCAAAAAGGGTTATCCTATGGGGACAGCCGAAGAACCCTTTTGGAACCGTGTTTTTTCTAAGAGTGTGTAAAGTGTTCCTACTGCCTTCCAGTTCACAACGCATAACATACTAGACGGAGGCACAGCACTCAACCATCATTACAACATGAACAATACATGTCATTCTCACGTGTTATATACCAACATAGTTAACATAGTCAACAGAGTCCAGTGTGCTGCAGTCAACTATTTCACAATACTTTTAACATGCAATATGCAATCCCATACCTTAACTCACATAGTGGTGAACTTGCCAACCTTTTCACAATAAGTCTACCATACAATAAAATAATGTATGGAATTCAACTATATCATTACAACTCCATCATTGGCAATACATGTAATTGTAACTTGTTAGATGTAGCAAAGAAAGCAGAGAAGAGAGCTCTACTTCAGTCAATGAAAGTCATTTATTTCACATGAAGTCTACTGTCCAATATTGCACTGCCCCTCAACTCAACCAGATAACGGTACTTCCCCTACAGTCTAGCCTATAGAACGGAACTCAGCTGCAGTGCAGTCTAACTGTTTTTTAGGCGTTGGCTCCTATATCAATATCATGGTCTGCTCAGGGACTCTTTAAGTATATATTCCAGTGCTGCTACCTCTGATAATGACATCGTAATTGCTTTTTTTCTCTCCCATTGCATTAAATATTAACGGCAGGCCGAGCACTTAACATTCTTTCGTCAACGTCTCCGTCCTTACGCCGTCAGACCCACCACGCGCAAAACCGTCAACTATCGCCATCAAACCCGGTTATGACACAGTCCGTCAGAAACGATGTCGGCATTTGTCATTTTAGAGCCGTTAAATTATACATGCTCTCATATTGAAAGGATAATAACTGGGGTGATATGGCTTGTACTTAATCATAGCTCCTGGTATATAATGTGTCCGTAGGCCTAATAGAAACAGATCTAGGATCAGATCGTATATTGACCATTATGAGAGGAATATGTAAAACTGGTCTGAGAGCAGCGTATATGAGGCGACTTCAGCCTCAGTATAGACACCGATCTAGGAATAGTTCCCTCCCACCAGGTTCTATCTTAACCAGTACGAGGGGAATACGTCAAACTGTTCTGAGAGCAGCGTTTATGGGGAGACGGAGAAATCTCCTATTTCATTCAGAGTACCGCTAGCAATCACTAGGGGGCGACCTTGGTCTCTAGAATGTTGGGAAGATTCCTTCAGAAGGAATCTCTCTCTCTCTCTTTCGCTCTCTCTCTCCTCTTTATCATCCCACTACCAGAGTGCCAGTCTGATTTTGTCACAGAGAATCAGAGAAGACAAGTATGGTAATTCATCCAGCAGTATCTCTAGCGTTTTGTTTGTGAGACTTCTTATGTTACGAAATCATCTAAACACCATGTTGCTTAATCCAGTCTACAATGGTCATGTCTGTTTGTATTACAGTCCCGTAATTGCTGCGTGTCTATCTATTAAATGCGGGATTGGAAGCTGATGTTAATTACCCTCAACGACGTTTTGTCTGTTTGTATACTCCAATAAGTGGGTCAGGAAGGACGCTTAGATTGCAGCCTCCCCTATTTCGATGTATCAGTTTCTATTTCTTTTATTTTCAAATCACTGCACGGACAGAGGTTCCGTCCCAAATGGCACCCTACCCCCTATGTTATACACTACTTTTGACCAGGACTCATAGTAGTGCAGTATATAGGGACTATGGTGCCATTTGGGACGCATTCACATAGCCTGTTAAGCCATGGCTTATGAATAAAATAAGTAGGGTGATGAAATGAGTTCCGGAGGTCGGAGAGAGTGGGCTAATGATGAAACAGTGAATATAGCGGTACTAACATGGTAAATGCTCTTAGCATGGCTTTGGCTATGCTACATTAAAAGGAATATGATTTTTTTTTTTTGTTTTGTCATTTAGCAGACGCTCTTATCCAGCGCGACTTACAGGATAAATTAGGGTTAAGTGCCTTGCTCAAGGGCACATCGACAGATTTTTCACCTAGTCGGCTTGGGGATTAGAACCAGCGACATTTCGGTTACTGGCACAACGCTCTTAACCACTAAGCTACCTGCCGCCCTTGAATGAATGGAGCATCATGGTTTACGTCCCGAATATCACCCTGTTCTCTATGTAGTGCACTACCTTTGACCAGGGGCCTATATGGCTCTGGTTAAAAGTAGCGCATTGTGTATAAGGAATGTGGTGCCATTTTGGGATACGACCTATATGCATGTATGTCCTTGATATGTCCTTTAAAAACGAACGATCATTGTGCCTAAAGAAGGAAGATTGCAATTAAAACATGTTGTTCATAACTGATCGTTTCCTCCCGTTTTACAGCTTTATGCTTTACAGCTTTACGTTCGTTATACGGCACCAACAGAACAGAGTATTGAGCCATACTATCATCATTATTTACAACGATAATTGTGCATATGAAGGAATTTGGGAATAAATAAAAACATGTTCATAACTGATTCCTTCCTCCCGTTTTAGAGTTTCGTTTTTATTATTTGTCTAGTGTATTTGAACAAAATAGAATCTTGAAACATATAATAAATCAATCATGGTTATGGATAACTCGACACGGGACGGGGTTAATAAAAGGTTTAGGCAATCTTCAAACCGGTTTGTTTTGACCGCCAGAGGGCACGTGCGTCATGATGGCGAGTCAGAATTGGCAACATCCCCAAGCTTTGGTTGTAGGTTACTTCATCAATAACCTACGGTCATCTATCATAAGACAGAAGACAGCATACTGACTGCATCCTAGCTACTGACTGCATCAATACTCAATAGCCTATAGGGACCTGTCATAGATAGACCGATAGACGTCAAAGAGAACGGGAAAGCATATGTTGTTGACCATTCAACATAACATGACGAACTGGGCATGAATGAGTCAATGTGAGTCACGGACTATTATAGGCTGCATCATCATCATCATCATCATCATCATCATCGATAGCCTTTAGGGATAGTTTGTGCGTGTGTGCGTGCTTGCTTGTGCTCGAGGGATTGCTTGCCAATATGAAAGGATAATCAGTATAGATTTGTGTCACTGGAATAGAGCCCTGTGTTACCTGTGGTCACGGTCTGTTTTGGTCTATACCACACACACGCGCGCGCACACGCACACAACTCTACTGAGGCCTGCATTTTAAACAGCAGCTATTGAAATAATCCCTTTAAAACACTCATTCTCATCTTTCCCTACAGGGTTGGTGTTGCTTGTCTGGGCATAGTCTCTAGTCATTACCTTCGTGTTCATTCATCAAACAGAACGGATGAAAAAAAAGAGTACAACACATTATGATGATGAATAGGCAATTTCTACAATATTCACTTTCAAATTCGCTGGCTGCGCTTTTAACTTAAACCTGTCATGTAGAGGTAGCCTGTGCTTCTTAAATGATGTTTTGTGCCACAACGTTACCGGTCGACGGATTTGTAAATTCACATTCCACCCCGTCGCGCACTAGTTGACTATTTAATTCAAGGGTTGTGTAAAATATTGTATTTCTCTCCGGTGTGTGTCGGTTGGCTGGGGCTTCATGCTCGTGTTGCACCGAGCTGGGGCTGGGGCTCGAGCGTTTCCGCCGCTTGACTGCTCGTGTCGTTAGTGAAGAGAGGGGTCCGGGCAGGTCCGTAGGACGGCGCGCTATGGCTGGCATTCCCGTGCCCCAATCAGGAGTAACCTCGTCGGGTGTCCGCGGACACTATTGGCTGGTGAGAAAAGATGCTGTGCGCAAAACCAACCCCGCTCCCCTCACTCGCTTTACAGGACTGGAGCAAAGAGGATCATCCGCTTTCCTTGCTGCTCAGCCGCACTGATTATAGAGCGAGAGAGAGAAAGAGAGCAAAAGAGAGAGAGAGAGAGAAAGTCACATTTATCGTTTATTTACATGTTGGCTAGCCGTGTTCAAGTTTAGGATAGGGTTTTTATGCGAATGGTGCTTTTTGGAGTTATGTATTCGTGGAGGATTTTTAAATATTTTTTTATTGCACTTAGTTGGGACTTGATACCTGTGAGGATTCCATCTGTGGGTGAGGATTGTATTATGGTCTGCACGTCTTGGCTCCCTCTGCCTGCTGCGATGTTGGAGCTTCAGCCAAAACTCACAAACCTGGACTGAATTTTTTTTATTTTTTAATTTTTTGAAAGAAGCTAGTATCAAATGGCAGTGATTATCACGACTCAAACACAGGAATGCTTTCCGGTTGACACGACGACGCAAAGGGGGAAAGAAGGAACAGCTCATTTGGGTTTGACTAGCTGCCGTAGTTTTATTTTCATTATTGCAGCTTTTGATTCTGCCTTATTCCTGCGGACCGAAGCTGAGATGGGAAATGCTTAGTTCGAGTAAGACAACGGAATAATACCCCCGACACATATCCAAGTGCACTTGAAAGAGGGAGAGTGAGAGCAGTGGAGATGATTTTGCTATTACCGCTCCTTCTCTCCGTCCTGCTGGATGGAGCCGTGTGCCAGCTGCGCTTCTCTGTACCGGAGGAGCAGGAGCACGGGACCGTCATTGGGAATATCGCGGAAGATTTGGGGTTGGACATTACCAAACTTTCCGCCCGCCGCTTCCAGACGGTGCCCAGCTCGAGGAACCCTTACTTGGATGTGAACCTGGAGAACGGGAATCTTTATGTTAAGGAGAAAATAGACCGGGAGGAGATATGCAGGCAGACAGTACCGTGCAACCTGCACCTTGAGGTGTTTCTGGAGAACCCGCTCGAGCTTTTCCGCGTGGAGATCGAGGTGATGGATATCAACGACAATCCCCCCACTTTCCCTGAGACAGACATCACTGTGGAGATAACAGAAAGTGCCACCCCAGGTACCCGGTTCCCGGTGGAGAATGCTTTCGACCCAGATGTCGGGACTAACGCGCTCAGCACCTACGCCATAACGAACAATAACAACTTTTACCTGGATGTTCAGACACAGAGCGACGGGAACAAGTTTGCGGAGCTAGTGCTGGAAAAACCATTAGACCGGGAGCAGCAGGCGGTGCATCGGTACGTGCTCACGGCAGTGGACGGAGGGGTGCCACAACGGACTGGCACCGCGCTCCTGGTCGTTAAAGTCCTGGATTCCAACGATAACGCACCCATCTTCGACCAGTCGGTGTACACGGTGAGCCTACGGGAGAATTCACCGGTGGGCACTCTGGTTATTCAGCTGAATGCCACTGATGTAGATGAAGGGCAGAATGGAGAGATAGTATATTCATTTAGTAACCACAACCCACCGCGGATAAAGGATCTGTTTAAAATCGATGCCAGGACGGGGAGAATAGAGGTGGCTGGGGAAGTGGACTATGAGGAGAGCAGTACACACCAGATATACGTCCAGGCTAAAGACCTGGGAGCAAACGCAGTGCCCGCGCACTGCAAAGTCCTGGTCAAACTGGTCGACGTTAACGACAACACACCGGAGATCAGTTTCAGCACCGTGACGGAGTCTGTGAGCGAGCAGGACGCCCTGGGCACTGTCATAGCCCTCTTCAGCGTCACCGACCGGGACTCGGGCGACAACGGGCTGTTGAGCTGCGAGATTTTGGGTGACGTTCCTTTCAAACTCAAATCATCATTTAAAAACTACTACACCATAGTAACGGATGGACTATTAGACAGAGAAAACGCAGACTCATACACAATCACTGTTGTAGCCAAAGACCAGGGGCTCCCCTCCCTAGCCACAAGCAAATCCATAAAGGTACACGTTTCCGACGAGAACGATAACGCACCCCGCTTTACGCAGCCAGTTTACGATGTGTATGTGACGGAAAATAACGTACCAGGTGCTTTTATTCACGCGGTGAGCGCCGTGGACCCTGACGTTGGTCCGAACGCGCTCATTACCTACTCCATATTGGAATGTGACATCCAGGGCATGTCGGTGGACACCTATGTGTCCATCAACCAGGACACTGGCTACCTTTATGCACTGCGCTCATTCGACTATGAACAGTTGAAAGAGTTTAGCTTTATGGTACAGGCCAAAGACTCCGGGAGCCCGGAGCTCTCCTCCAACAGCACTGTTAACGTCATTATCATAGACCAGAATGACAACGCGCCGTCGGTGATAGCCCCTGTCGGTAAGAACGGCACCGCCAAAGAACACCTGCCGCGCTCCGCCGAGCCGGGCTACCTGGTCACGCGTATTGTCGCCATGGACGCAGATGATGGCGAGAACGCACGGCTCTCCTACAGCATTCTGCGCGGCAACGAGATGGGCATGTTCCGCATGGACTGGCGGACGGGGGAGCTGCGCACAGCACGCCGCGTCTCCACCAAGCGCGACCCCCAGGGCTCCTACGACCTGCTGATTGAGGTGAGGGACCACGGCCAGCCGCCACTCTCCTCGTCGGCTAGTGTGAGTGTGATCCTGGTGGATAGTGTGATAGAGGGACGGAGTGGAGACCGAGGGGGTTCTTCCTCCAAGTCCAAAGAGACCTCTCTGGATCTCACCCTCATCCTCATCATCGCCTTGGGCGCCGTCTCTTTCATCTTCCTCCTGGCTATGATCGTGCTGGCTGTGCGCTGCCAGAAAGACAAGAAGCTGGACCTGTACACGTGCCTCATGGCGGGGGAGTGTTGCCTGTGCTGCAGCCCGTGCGGCTCGCGCCAGGCGCACGGCAGGAAACAGAAGAAGCTCAGCAAGTCGGACATCATGCTGGTCCAGAGTACTAACGTCACCTCCGGTGTGGGCGCAGTGGGCCAGGTGCCTGTGGAGGAGTCTGGTGTCGGCGGGGTCGGGATGGGCGGCGTGTTCAGTTCCCATCATCATCAGAACCAGAACTCCTACTGCTACCAGGTGTGTCTGACACCGGAGAGCGCCAAGACGGACCTGATGTTCCTCAAACCGTGCAGCCCCTCGCGCAGCACTGACACGGACCACACCAACCCCTGTGGGGCCGGGTACAGCGAACAGCAACCGGACATCTTATCCAACGGGAGCATCCTCTCCAATGAGGTAATGCTTGGTTTCTATTAGCTTTGGTGTGTGTGTGTGTGCGTGTGTGTAATTTAAATCCAGGTTGTGTATTAGACTATGGGGTGAAATAATGAGTGTTTGGGTATGTCTGGGTGTTTCCCCTTTTCTTTTCAATACCTGGGTCAAGTGCACATTTTTTGGGGAAACAAAGTGCATAGCTATGTTACGTTATCACATAATGAATATCATTTAACAAAAAAAAAGTGTATTTAGCCCCAGAATATAGATTTAATATAATTTTTAGGGGAAACAGTGCATAGCTCTGTTTGGTTATAACATAATGAATATCATATTTTTTTAATGGTGTATTTAGCCACATAATATTGATTTAATTGAATGTATTAAAGAACAATACAACAAGGTGTGTATTGGATTCCAGAGGACTTTAATTACACTGTGGTCCTCCATGCTATTTATGAAAGGACAATCAATACACCTTTCAACAGGCCCCTTAGCTGTCAATCTATAATGCACATTTAATGAGGCGGATTATAAAACAATAAATTATATCATAACGATGTAGTATTATTTGTCTACACTCTGCAGTGTTGAGGTCACTTGTTGAGGTTCAACCCCAGTATATTTTTAACAAACTAATCAGATGATAGGTTAGAAGGGAAATCTGTGTGCAGATGCATAGAGCATAGCCTACCAATTGAATCTGAAGGCACAGGTGCCTCCTCAATGTTGTCATTTTCTAGCTGGATGAAAACATACAAGAAATATCTCCTTCTACTCAGAATTTATTAGAATGATATTGAGTTTGGGCCAGCAGTGCCTCTCAAAACAAATGAGGCATGCATGATGACCCTGCCTGTGCGTCTCCAAGGGGCTGGGGTGAGCTGCAGAGAGTCAGTGTGGTTATTATGTCGAATGTGGCTGGAGAGAGTACCAGCCAGCCTGTCAGTCAGTCAGTCAGTCAGTCAGTCAGTGAACCAGCCAGTTAGTCAGTCAGTGAACCATTCAGTCAGCCAGTCAGTCAGTCAGTGAACCAGTCAGTCAGTCAGTCAGTGAACCAGCCAGTCAGTCAGTCAGTGAACCAGTCAGTCTGTCAGTCAGTGAACCAGCCAGTCAGTCAGTCAGTGAACCAGCCAGTCAGTCAGTCAGTGAACCAGTCAGTCAGTCAGTCAGTGAACCAGCCAGTCAGTCAGTCAGTGAACCAGCCAGTCAGTCAGTCAGTGAACCAGTCAGTCAGCCAGTCAGTCAGTCAGTCAGTGAACCAGTCAGTCAGTCAGTCAGTGAACCAGCCAGTCAGTCAGTCAGTGAACCAGTCAGTCATACAGTCAGCCAGCCAGTCAGTCAGTCAGTCAGTCAGTGAATGAGTCAGTCAGCCAGTCAATCAGCCAGGCAGTCACTGAACCAGTGTGCGTTACGTATAAAAACAGAAGATGCAATACATGTATACACCTTCTTATATCCATAATTAACTGAAAGGATATTGAATTTCGGCCTAAACAAATTATGTGCATATTTAGTTGACTGTATGGTTGTCAACTGAGACTGTAGAGAGAGGACCAGCCAGTTAGGCAGCCAGCCAGTCTACCAATCAGCCAGAACCAGCCAGTCAGTCAGCCAGCCAGCCAGCCAGGCAACCAACCAACCACCAGCCAGTCAACCAGCCAGTCAGTCAGTCAGCCAGCAAGTCAGCCAAGCAGTCAACCAACCAACCAGCCAGTCAGCCAGTAATTCTGCCAGTCAGTCAGTGTTGAGTGAGAGAGCCAGTGCCTTTAAGTATGTTAAGTATTCAGCGCACGTCACCACAGACCAGCAGCGGAACAAAGGTTGTTCAGTTGAGGCGCTGCTTGGCTCAATCATTTACGCATTCAAACGCCTCTCTAACCCACTCCCCTTCTCAGTGGATATACACACAGTCAATAATGTGTAATGTATGTATGTATGTCAGTCTCTCTCTCTCTCTCTCTCTCTCTCTCTCTCTCTCTCTCTCTCTCTCTCTCTCTCTCTCTCTCTCTCTCTCTCTCTCTCTCATGCGCTCTCTCTCTCACACTCTGTCTCTGCCTCACTCTCTTTCCGAGAGACAGGAAAGGCCTCTTTCAGTGTCTTATAAACATTTATTTCCCCCAATTTCCATAGGCCTGAGGATGGTGGAATGTCAATTGAATGTCAATAGGCCTAGGGTGTCATGCCACTCTCTCTCTCTCTCTCTCTCTCTCTCTCTCTCTCTCTCTCTCTCTCTCTCTCTCTCTCTCTCTCTCTCTCTCTCTCTCTCTCTCTCTCTCTCTCTCTCTCTCTCTCTCTCTCTGTCTGTCTCTGTCTCTGTCTCTCTCTCTCTCTTATGAAACAGGTAGCCTATTTGTGCCATAGGCCTATAAAGAATAGGATGCTGAAAGGCACATCCTAAAATTGAGAATCCAGGTGCTGGCCTAAAAAATAATAAGAGTGATAAAGGAATGCGAGGCCGGCACACAGAACACGGCTGCTCCCTAGTGATTTTTTCCAGATCCCAAATAATTTAGAGTAATTTCCCAAACACCTATATCTACTGATGGTGTATACTATAGAGGTGTATATTTCCATGGCTGTCAGTATGATATGATGTGTTGCTTCCCTTCCAGACCAAACACCAGCGAACAGAGCTCAGTTACCTAGTGGACAGACCAAGGAGAGTGAACAGGTAAACAACATTCAACAGCTGTGTGTGTGTGTGTGTGTGCATGTGCCAAATATCCAATACGGGTATGCCAATAGCAACCCCAAAATGCTGCTACATCATTACCATTCCATATGCCTCATATATCTACATCAATACCATTCAATATGTCACATAGACCCATGGGACTAAATCCAATACCATTCAATATGTCACATATAACTATGGGCCTGAATCCAATACCATTCAATATGTCACATAGACCTATGGGCCTAAATCCAATACCATTCAATATGTCACATAGACCTATGGGCCTAAATCCAATACCATTCAATATGTCACATATAACTATGGGCCTGAATCCAATACCATTCAATATGTCTTATACACCTATGGGTCTAAATCCATTACCATTCAATATGTCATATAAACCTATGGGCCTAAATCATATACCATTCAATATGTCACATAGACCTATGGGCCTAAATCCAATACCATTCAATATGTCACATATAACTATGGGCCTGAATCCAATACCATTCAATATGTCACATAGACCTATGGGCCTAAATCCAATACCATTCAATATGTCACATATAACTATGGGCCTGAATCCAATACCATTCAATATGTCACATAGACCTATAGGCCTAAATCTAATACCATTCAATATGTCACATATAACTATGGGCCTGAATCCAATACCATTAAATATGTCACATAGACCTATGGGCATATTGAATGGTATTGGATATATCTTAAAGTTTATAATGGCTATAACATTCTATATTGCTACTCTACACAACCTGTATAACATTCTATATGGTTACTCTACACAACCTGTATAACATTCTATATGGTTACTCTACACAACCTGTATAACATTCTATATGATTACTCTACACAACCTGTGTAACATTCTATATTGATACTCTACATAACCTGTATAACATGCTATATGGTTACTCAACACAACCTGTATAACATTCTATATTGCTACTCCACACAACCTGTATAACATTATATATGTCTACTCTACACAACCTGTATAACATTATATATTGCTACTCTACACAACCTGTATAACATTCTATATTGCTACACTACACAACCTGTATAACATTCTACATTGCTACTCTACACAACCTGTATAACATTCTATATGGTTACTCTACACAACCTGTATAACATTCTATATGGTTACTCTACACAACCTGTATAACATTATATATGGTTACTCTACACAACCTGTATAACATTCTATATGGTTACTCTACACAACCTGTATAACATTCTATATGGTTACTCTACACAACCTGTATAACATTCTATATGGTTACTCTAAACAACCTGTATAACATTCTATATGGTTACTCTACACAACCTGTATAACATTATATATTGATACTCTACACAACCTGTATAACATTCTATATGGTTACTCAACACAACCTGTATAACATTCTATATTGCTACTCCACACAACCTGTATAACATTCTATATGTCTACTCTACACAACCTGTATAACATTCTATATTGCTACTCTACACAACCTGTATAACATTCTATATTGCTACACTATACAACCTGTATAACATTCTATATGGTTACTCTACACA
The DNA here is from genome assembly GCF_964263955.1 of Coregonus lavaretus. Classification (NCBI taxonomy): domain Eukaryota; kingdom Metazoa; phylum Chordata; class Actinopteri; order Salmoniformes; family Salmonidae; genus Coregonus; species Coregonus lavaretus. Next base: position 9,245 of record NW_028159302.1, on the reverse strand, counting down.
ACCTGTATAACATTCTATATTGATACTCTAAACAACCTGTATAACATTCTATATGTCTACTCTACACAACCTGTATAACATTCTATATGGTTACTCCACACAACCTGTATAACATTCTATATGGTTACTCTACACAACCTGTATAACATTCTATATGTCTACTCTACACAACCTGTATAACATTCTATATGGTTACTCTACACAACCTGTATAACATTCTATATGGTTACTCTAAACAACCTGTATAACATTCTACATTGCTACTCTACACAACCTGTATAACATTCTATATGGTTACTCTACACAACCTGTATAACATTCTATATGGTTACTCTACACAACCTGTATAACATTCTATATGGTTACTCTACACAACCTGTATAACATTCTATATGGTTACTCTACACAACCTGTATAACATTCTATATGTTTACTCTACACAACCTGTATAACATTCTATATGGTTACTCTACACAACCTGTATAACATTCTATATTGCTACTCTACACAACCTGTATAACATTCTATATTGCTACTCTAAACAACCTGTATAACATTCTATATGGTTACTCTACACAACCTGTATAACATTCTATATGGTTACTCTAAACAACCTGTATAACATTCTATATTGCTACTCTACACAACCTGTATAACATTCTATATGGTTACTCTACACAACCTGTATAACATTCTATATGGTTACTCTACACAACCTGTATAACATTCTATATATCTACTCTACACAACCTGTATAACATTCTATATTGCTACTCTACAGAACCTGTATAACATTATATATATCTACTCTACACAACCTGTATAACATTATATATTGCTACTCTACAGAACCTGTATAACATTATATATATCTACTCTACACAACCTGTATAACATTCTATATTGCTACTCTACAGAACCTGTATAAATTATATATATATCTACTCTACACAACCTGTATAACATTCTATATTGCTACTCTACACAACCTGTATAACATTCTATATTGCTACTCTACAGAACCTGTATAACATTCTATATTGATACTCTACACAACCTGTATAACATTCTATATGGTTACTCTACACAACCTGTATAACATTCTATATTGCTACTCCACACAACCTGTATAACATTCTATATGTCTACTCTACACAACCTGTATAACATTCTATATTGCTACACTACACAACCTGTATAACATTCTATATGGTTACTCTACACAACCTGTATAACATTCTATATGGTTACTCTACACAACCTGTATAACATTCTATATGGTTACTCTACACAACCTGTATAACATACTATATGGTTACTCTACACAACCTGTATAACATTCTATATGGTTACTCTACACAACCTGTATAACATTCTATATTGCTACTCTACACAACCTGTATAACATTCTATATTGCTACTCTAAACAACCTGTATAACATTCTATATGGTTACTCTACACAACCTGTATAACATTCTATATGGTTACTCTAAACAACCTGTATAACATTCTATATTGCTACTCTACACAACCTGTATAACATTCTATATGGTTACTCTACACAACCTGTATAAAATTCTATATGGTTACTCTACACAACCTGTATAACATTCTATATGTCTACTCTACACAACCTGTATAACATTCTATATGGTTACTCTACACAACCTGTATAACATTCTATATGGTTACTCTAAACAACCTGTATAACATTCTATATTGCTACTCTACACAACCTGTATAACATTCTATATGGTTACTCTACACAACCTGTATAAAATTCTATATGGTTACTCTACACAACCTGTATAACATTCTATATGGTTACTCTACACAACCTGTATAACATTCTATATATCTACTCTACACAACCTGTATAACATTCTATATTGCTACTCTACAGAACCTGTATAACATTATATATATCTACTCTACACAACCTGTATAACATTATATATTGCTACTCTACAGAACCTGTATAACATTATATATATCTACTCTACACAACCTGTATAACATTCTATATTGCTACTCTACAGAACCTGTATAAATTATATATATCTACTCTACACAACCTGTATAACATTCTATATTGCTACTCTACACAACCTGTATAACATTCTATATTGCTACTCTACAGAACCTGTATAACATTCTATATTGATACTCTACACAACCTGTATAACATTCTATATGGTTACTCTACACAACCTGTATAACATTCTATATTGCTACTCCACACAACCTGTATAACATTCTATATGTCTACTCTACACAACCTGTATAACATTCTATATGGTTACTCTACACAACCTGTATAACATTCTATATTGCTACTCCACACAACCTGTATAACATTCTATATGTCTACTCTACACAACCTGTATAACATTCTATATTGCTACACTACACAACCTGTATAACATTCTATATGGTTACTCTACACAACCTGTATAACATTCTATATGGTTACTCTACACAACCTGTATAACATTCTATATGGTTACTCTAAACAACCTGTATAACATTCTATATTGCTACTCTACACAACCTGTATAACATTCTATATGGTTACTCTACACAACCTGTATAACATTCTATATGGTTACTCTACACAACCTGTATAACATTCTATATGTCTACTCTACACAACCTGTATAACATTCTATATGGTTACTCTACACAACCTGTATAACATTCTATATGGTTACTCTACACAACCTGTATAACATTCTCTATGTCTACTCTACACAACCTGTATAACATTCTATATGGTTACTCTACACAACCTGTATAACATTCTATATGGTTACTCTAAACAACCTGTATAACATTCTATATTGCTACTCTACACAACCTGTATAACATTCTATATGGTTACTCTACACAACCTGTATAACATTCTATATGGTTACTCTACACAACCTGTATAACATTCTATATGGTTACTCTACACAACCTGTATAACATTCTATATGGTTACTCTACACAACCTGTATAACATTCTATATGTCTACTCTACACAACCTGTATAACATTCTATATGGTTACTCTACACAACCTGTATAACATTCTATATTGCTACTCCACACAACCTGTATAACATTATATATGTCTACTCTACACAACCTGTATAACATTCTATCTGGTTACTCTACACAACCTGTATAACATTCTATATGGTTACTCTACACAACCTGTATAACATTCTATATTGCTACTCTACACAACCTGTATAACATTCTATATTGCTACTCTAAACAACCTGTATAACATTCTATATGGTTACTCTACACAACCTGTATAACATTCTATATTGCTACTCTACAGAACCTGTATAACATTATATATATCTACTCTACACAACCTGTATAACATTCTATATTGCTACTCTACACAACCTGTATAACATTCTATATTGCTACTCTACAGAACCTGTATAACATTCTATATTGATACTCTACACAACCTGTATAACATTCTATATGGTTACTCTACACAACCTGTATAACATTCTATATTGCTACTCCACACAACCTGTATAACATTCTATATGTCTACTCTACACAACCTGTATAACATTCTATATGGTTACTCTACACAACCTGTATAACATTCTATATTGCTACTCCACACAACCTGTATAACATTCTATATGTCTACTCTACACAACCTGTATAACATTCTATATTGCTACACTACACAACCTGTATAACATTCTATATGGTTACTCTACACAACCTGTATAACATTCTATATGGTTACTCTACACAACCTGTATAACATTCTATATGGTTACTCTAAACAACCTGTATAACATTCTATATTGCTACTCTACACAACCTGTATAACATTCTATATGGTTACTCTACACAACCTGTATAACATTCTATATGGTTACTCTACACAACCTGTATAACATTCTATATGTCTACTCTACACAACCTGTATAACATTCTATATGGTTACTCTACACAACCTGTATAACATTCTATATGGTTACTCTACACAACCTGTATAACATTCTATATGGTTACTCTAAACAACCTGTATAACATTCTATATTGCTACTCTACACAACCTGTATAACATTCTATATGGTTACTCTACACAACCTGTATAACATTCTATATGGTTACTCTACACAACCTGTATAACATTCTATATATCTACTCTACACAACCTGTATAACATTCTATATTGCTACTCTACAGAACCTGTATAACATTCTATATATCTACTCTACACAACCTGTATAACATTATATATTGCTACTCTACAGAACCTGTATAACATTATATATATCTACTCTACACAACCTGTATAACATTCTATATTGCTACTCTACAGAACCTGTATAAATTATATATATCTACTCTACACAACCTGTATAACATTCTATATTGCTACTCTACACAACCTGTATAACATTCTATATTGCTACTCTACAGAACCTGTATAACATTCTATATTGATACTCTACACAACCTGTATAACATTCTATATGGTTACTCTACACAACCTGTATAACATTCTATATTGCTACTCCACACAACCTGTATAACATTCTATATGTCTACTCTACACAACCTGTATAACATTCTATATGGTTACTCTACACAACCTGTATAACATTCTATATTGCTACTCCACACAACCTGTATAACATTCTATATGTCTACTCTACACAACCTGTATAACATTCTATATTGCTACACTACACAACCTGTATAACATTCTATATGGTTACTCTACACAACCTGTATAACATTCTATATGGTTACTCTACACAACCTGTATAACATTCTATATGGTTACTCTAAACAACCTGTATAACATTCTATATTGCTACTCTACACAACCTGTATAACATTCTATATGGTTACTCTACACAACCTGTATAACATTCTATATGGTTACTCTACACAACCTGTATAACATTCTATATGTCTACTCTACACAACCTGTATAACATTCTATATGGTTACTCTACACAACCTGTATAACATTCTATATGGTTACTCTACACAACCTGTATAACATTCTCTATGTCTACTCTACACAACCTGTATAACATTCTATATGGTTACTCTACACAACCTGTATAACATTCTATATGGTTACTCTAAACAACCTGTATAACATTCTATATTGCTACTCTACACAACCTGTATAACATTCTATATGGTTACTCTACACAACCTGTATAACATTCTATATGGTTACTCTACACAACCTGTATAACATTCTATATGGTTACTCTACACAACCTGTATAACATTCTATATGGTTACTCTACACAACCTGTATAACATTCTATATGTCTACTCTACACAACCTGTATAACATTCTATATGGTTACTCTACACAACCTGTATAACATTCTATATTGCTACTCCACACAACCTGTATAACATTATATATGTCTACTCTACACAACCTGTATAACATTCTATCTGGTTACTCTACACAACCTGTATAACATTCTATATGGTTACTCTACACAACCTGTATAACATTCTATATTGCTACTCTACACAACCTGTATAACATTCTATATTGCTACTCTAAACAACCTGTATAACATTCTATATGGTTACTCTACACAACCTGTATAACATTCTATATTGCTACTCTACAGAACCTGTATAACATTATATATATCTACTCTACACAACCTGTATAACATTCTATATTGCTACTCTACAGAACCTGTATAACATTATATATATCTACTCTACACAACCTGTATAACATTCTATATTGCTACTCTACAGAACCTGTATAACATTCTATATATCTACTCTACACAACCTGTATAACATTCTATATTGCTACTCTACAGAACCTGTATAACATTCTATATTGCTACTCTACACAACCTGTATAACATTCTATATTGCTACTCTAAACAACCTGTATAACATTCTATATGGTTACTCTACACAACCTGTATAACATTCTATATGGTTACTCTAAACAACCTGTATAACATTCTATATTGCTACTCTACACAACCTGTATAACATTCTATATGGTTACTCTACACAACCTGTATAACATTCTATATGGTTACTCTACACAACCTGTATAACATTCTATATTGCTACTCTACAGAACCTGTATAACATTATATATATCTACTCTACACAACCTGTATAACATTCTATATTGCTACTCTACAGAACCTGTATAACATTATATATATCTAATCTACACAACCTGTATAACATTCTATATTGCTACTCTACAGAACCTGTATAACATTATATATATATCTACTCTACACAACCTGTATAACATTCTATATTGCTACTCTACAGAACCTGTATAACATTATATATATCTACTCTACACAACCTGTATAACATTTTATATGGTTACTCTACACAACCTGTATAACATTCTATATGGTTACTCTACACAACCTGTATAACATTCTATACTGTATATCTACTCTACACAACCTGTATAACATTCTATATTGCTACTCTAAACAACCTGTACATCCATAACATTCAACATTCCACAATTAGACGGTCACCAACTATTTAGAGTTTTCCTCATTCCATTCATGTCATCATAACTAAGTATATCCATATGGATTTACTATGCCAGTCAGACAGTCACTGCCAACCTCCTTGCCATCATATCAATAACATTAGAAACTTCCATATCCATAGGGCTATCACTTAGTATTCCACTCAGAAGTCAGCATCATGACCACTGCACTTCCATATCCAG
>NW_028159303.1:284737-360056 GCF_964263955.1 Coregonus lavaretus | reverse complement strand
ACTTAGGATGTGTGCGCAGGGGGGTCATGAAGAGACTATACAGCTGTATCTGATCGACTCTCCTGCGTACCCAGTGGTGCTGGGAATTCCCTGGTTAAGCACCCACAACCCTGCTATTTCGTGGCAACAGAGGGCTCTCGATGGGTGGTCTGCTCAGTGCGAGGGGCGATGTCTGGGTGTTTCCGTGGGGGCGACTTCGGTGGAAAGTCCAAACCAAGTGCCCGCACTGCACATTCCGCCTGAATATGGAGATTTAGCTCTCGTGTTTAGTAAAACTAGGGCGACGCAGTTGCCTCCTCATAGACAGGGGGAATGTGCGATTGATCTCCAGGCAGGAGCAGCGCTCCCACGGAGCCATGTGTATCCTTTGTCTCAAGAGGAGAGAAAAGCTATGGAGACTTACATAGCCAAATCTTTGAGACAGGGATACATTCGGCCCTCCACTTCTCCCGCCTCCTCGAGCTTCTTTTTTATGAAGAAGAAAGATGGAGGGTTGCGCCCGTGCATTGATTACCGTGGTCTCAATCAGATTACTGTGAAGTACAGTTATCCACTCCCTCTGATTGCGACCATGACGGAGTCATTGCATGGAGCGCGGTTTTTCACAAAATTTGATCTCAGGAGCGCGTATAAATTGGTGCGCATTAGGGAGGGCGATGAATGGAAGACAGCGTTTAGTACCACGTCAGGTCATTTCGAGTATCTTGTCATGCCATATGGGTTGATGAATGCTCCATCAGTCTTCCAATCCTTCATGGATGACATTTTCCGGGATATGCAGGGACAAGGGGTGGTCGTGTACATTGATGATATTCTGGTGTACTCGTCTACCCGAGCCGAGCATGTAACCCTGGTGCGTCGTGTATTGAGGAGGCTGTTGGAGCACGACCTATATGTCAAGGCAGAGAAATGTCTGTTTTTCCAGGAGTCGGTCTCCTTTTTGGGTTATCGGTTGTCCGCGTCAGGGGTGAGAATGGAGGTGGATCGTGTGTCCGCTGTGCGTAATTGGCAAACCCCAACAACTGTAAAAGAGGTGCAGCAGTTCTTGGGCTTTGCGAATTACTACCGGAGGTTTATCCGGGGTTTTGGACAGGTGGCAGCTCCCATCACGTCCCTTCTGAAAGGGGGTCCGGTGCGCCTGCAGTGGTCAGCTGAGGCGGACAGGGCCTTTGGGAGACTGAAGGACCTGTTTACGTCGGCTCCGGTGCTGGCGCATCCGGATCCCGCATTACCCTTTCAGGTCGAGGTGGACGCGTCTGAGGCAGGTATAGGGGCCGTTCTCTCTCAACGGTCCGGCACGCCACCTAAACTCCGCCCCTGTGCTTTTTACTCTAAAAAGCTCAGCCCGGCGGAGCGTAACAATGACGTTGGGGACAGGGAGCTGTTAGCTGTAGTTCAAGCCCTTAAGGTGTGGAGGCATTGGCTTGAGGGGGCTCAACACCCTTTCCTCATTTTGACTGACCATCGGAACCTGGAGTACATCCGGGCAGCGAGGAGACTGAACCCTCGCCAGGCTCGATGGAGTATGTTTCTCACCAGGTTCATATTTAAAATCACGTACATCCCTGGGTCCCAGAATGGTAAGGCAGATGCGCTGTCCCGGCAGTATGACACGGAGGAGAGGTCCGTTGAGCCTACTCCCATACTACCGGAGTCTTGCCTTGTGGCATCGGTGGTGTGGGAGGTCGATGCCGAAATCGAGCGAGTGTTGCGTACCGACCCCAGCCCTCCACAGTGTCCTGAGGGTCGGAAGTACGTTCCGCTCGAGATTCGGGATCGACTCATTTACTGGGCTCACACGTCACCCTCCTCTGGACATCCGGGTATTGGCCGGACAGTGCATTGCCTTAGCACTAAATACTGGTGGCCTACTTTGGCTAGGGATGTGAGGGTTTATGTCTCCTCCTGCTCGGTGTGCGCCCAGTGTAAGGCGCCCCGACATCTGCCCAGGGGTAAGTTACAACCCCTGCCCGTTCCACAATGACCATGGTCCCACCTCTCGGTGGATTTTGTACATTCCCTGGGCCGAGATGGCCCAGAACTCTCTCCGCCACTCCTCTACCAACCTAACCCCCTTCCAATGTGTATTAGGTTACCAGCCGGTTCTGGCACCGTGGCAGCAGAGCCAGATCGAGGCCCCTGCGGTGGATGATTGGATGAGGCGCTCAGAAGAGACGTTGAACGCTGCCCACGTCCACCTGCAGCGGGCCGTCCTTCGTCACAAGGCGAGCGCCGATCTCCACCGCAGTGAGGGGCCGGTGTACGCACCCGGAGACCGAGTCTGGCTCTCTACCAGAAACCTACCCCTCCGCCTGCCCTGCCGGAAGCTGGGTCGGCGGTTTGTGGGGCCCTTTAAAGTCCTGAGAAGATTGAACGAGGTTTATTATAGGTTACATCTACCTGTTGAGTATAAGAATATTAACCCCTCGTTCCATGTGTCTCTTCTCAGGCCGGTGGTAGCTGGTCCACTCCAGGACAATGAGATAGGAGAGACTCCTCCGCCCCCACTGGACATCGAGGGGGCTCCGGCGTACACCGTTCGGTCCATCTTGGACTCCAGACACCGGATGGGGGGTCTCCAGTATCTCGTGGAGTGGGAGGGGTAAGGCCCGGAGGAGCGGTGCTGGGTGCCGCGGAGGGACATCCTAGACCCATCTCTCCTGTCGGAGTTCCACCGGGACCATCCCGCGCGCCCTGCTCCGCGTCCTCCTGGTCGTCCCCGAGGCCGGGGTCGGCGCACGGCTGGAGCCGCGCGTCAAGGGGGGGGTACTGTCACGGTTTCGGCCGAGGCTGCTCCTCCTCCTGGTTCGGGCAGGCTTCGGCGGTCGTCGTCCCCGGAGTACTAGCTGCCACCGATCTATGTTTCATATTCGTTTGCTTTTGTCTTGATGTTGGACACCTGTGTCTTGTTAGTCCTCGTTAGTGTCCTATTTAGTTCTCGTTGGTTGTGTTTGTCTTTGTGTGTGATTGCTCTTCTGTTTTCGCGTTGGAGCTACGTACTTCCCTCCAGTGTTTTGGAGAGGTTTTTCGCACATGTTAGTGCGCCGTTTATTTGACGCCTGTGTGCGCCGTGTTTTCGCCTTCGGGCTTATTGTGCTTATTTCTCTACGTGAATATTGCACTAAAGTCTTTTGGACTGAGCCTCTGCGTCCTGCGCTTGATTCATGCACCACACCCACCTTCAGCACCCCTGACACATGTCTAGTACATTAATATCTTAAATTCTGAGAACATGGTAACCACATTCTGGGTAAGTTCTATTTGACATTAAGGGAATGGACTATTGGAAATATTCCTTGCACATCACAGGAACATTCCTATGAAAACGTTAGTTAATGACCTAATGAGACTCTTAAACTAACGTTCTCTAAAGTTGTGGCAACGTTTGTTGTTAGCTGGGCAGTTACCCCTGGGCTCAGCTAATAGTACACTCCTCTACCCTGAGGTTATTACTGCTGAGACCACTGATAGTAGACCCCTCTACCCTGAGGTTATTACTGCTGAGACCACTGATAGTAGACCTCTCTACCCTGAGGTTATTACTGCTGAGACCACTGATAGCACACTCCTCTACCCTGAGGTTATTACTGCTGAGACCACTGATAGTACCCCTCTCTACCCTGAGGTTATTACTGCTGAGACCACTGATAGTACACCTCTACCCTGAGGTTATTACTGCTGAGACCACTGATAGTACACCCCTCTACCCTAAGGTTATTACTGCTGAGACCACTGATAGTACACCCCTCTACCCTGAGGTTATTACTGCTGAGACCACTGATAGTACACCCCTCTACCCTGAGGTTATTACTGCTGAGACCACTGATAGTAGACCCCTCTACCCTGAGGTTATTACTGCTGAGACCACTGATAGTACACCTCTCTACCCTGAGGTTATTACTGCTGAGACCACTGATACTACACCCCTCTACCCTGAGGTTATTACTGCTGAGACCACTGATAGTACACTCCTTTACCCTGAGGTTATTACTGCTGAGACCACTGATAGTAGACCCCTCTACCCTGAGGTTATTACTGCTGAGACCACTGATAGTAGACCCCTCTACCCTGAGGTTATTACTGCTGAGACCACTGATAGTACACTCCTCTACCCTGAGGTTATTACTGCTGAGACCACTGATAGTACCCCTCTCTACCCTGAGGTTATTACTGCTGAGACCACTGATAGTACACTCCTCTACCCTGAGGTTATGACTGCTGAGACCACTGATAGTACACCCCTCTACCCTGAGGTTATTACTGCTGAGACCACTGATAGTACACTCCTCTACCCTGAGATTATTACTGCTGAGACCACTGATAGTACACCTCTACCCTGAGGTTATTACTGCTGAGACCACTGATAGTAGACCCCTCTACCCTGAGGTTATTACTGCTGAGACCACTGATAGTACACCCCTCTACCCTGAGGTTATTACTGCTGAGACCACTGATAGTAGACCCCTCTACCCTGAGGTTATTACTGCTGAGACCACTGATAGTAGACCCCTCTACCCTGAGGTTATTACTGATGAGACCACTGATAGTACACTCCTCTACCCTGAGGTTATTACTGCTGAGACCACTGATAGTAGACCCCTCTACCCTGAGGTTATTACTGCTGAGACCACTGATAGTACACCCCTCTACCCTGAGGTTATTACTGCTGAGACCACTGATAGTAGACCCCTCTACCCTGAGGTTATTACTGCTGAGACCACTGATAGTACACCCCTCTACCCTGAGGTTATTACTGCTGAGACCACTGATAGTACACCCCTCTACCCTGAGGTTATTACTGCTGAGACCACTGATAGTAGACCCCTCTACCCTGAGGTTATTACTGCTGAGACCACTGATAGTACACCCCTCTACCCTGAGGTTATTACTGCTGAGACCACTGATAGTAGACCCCTCTACCCTGAGGTTATTACTGCTGAGACCACTGATAGTACACTCCTCTACCCTGAGGTTATTACTGCTGAGACCACTGATAGTAGACCCCTCTACCCTGAGGTTATTACTGCTGAGACCACTGATAGTACACTCCTCTACCCTGAGGTTATTACTGCTGAGACCACTGATAGTAGACCCCTCTACCCTGAGGTTATTACTGCTGAGACCACTGATAGTACACCCCTCTACCCTGAGGTTATTACTGCTGAGACCACTGATAGTACACCCCTCTACCCTGAGGTTATTACTGCTGAGACCACTGATAGTACACCCCTCTACCCTGAGGTTATTACTGCTGAGACCACTGATAGTACACCCCTCTACCCTGAGGTTATTACTGCTGAGACCACTGATAGTACACCCCTCTACCCTGAGGTTATTACTGCTGGGACCACTGATAGTAGACCCCTCTACCCTGAGGTTATTACTGCTGAGACCACTGATAGTACACCCCTCTACCCTGAGGTTATTACTGCTGAGACCACTGATAGTACACCCCTCTACCCTGAGGTTATTACTGCTGAGACCACTGATAGTACACCCCTCTACCCTGAGGTTATTACTGCTGAGACCACTGATAGTACACCTCTCTACCCTGAGGTTATTACTGCTGAGACCACTGATAGTACACCCCTCTACCCTGAGGTTATTACTGCTGAGACCACTGATAGTACACTCCTCTACCCTGAGGTTATTACTGCTGAGACCACTGATAGTACACCCCTCTACCCTGAGGTTATTACTGCTGAGACCACTGATAGTACACCCCTCTACCCTGAGGTTATTACTGCTGAGACCACTGACAGTACACTCCTCTACCCTGAGGTTATTACTGCTGAGCCACTGATAGTACACTCCTCTACCCTGAGGTTATTACTGCTGAGACCACTGATAGTACACCCCTCTACCCTGAGGTTATTACTGCTGAGACCACTGATAGTAGACCCCTCTACCCTGAGGTTATTACTGCTGAGACCACTGATAGTACACCCCTCTACCCTGAGGTTATTACTGCTGAGACCACTGATAGTACACCTCTCTACCCTGAGGTTATTACTGCTGAGACCACTGATAGTACACCCCTCTACCCTGAGGTTATTACTGCTGAGACCACTGATAGTAGACCCCTCTACCCTGAGGTTATTACTGCTGAGACCACTGATAGTACACTCCTCTACCCTGAGGTTATTACTGCTGAGACCACTGATAGTAGACCCCTCTACCCTGAGGTTATTACTGTTGAGACCACTGATAGTACACCCCTCTACCCTGAGGTTATTACTGCTGAGACCACTGATAGTAGACCCCTCTACCCTGAGGTTATTACTGCTGAGACCACTGCTAGTACACCCCTCTACCCTGAGGTTATTACTGCTGAGACCACTGATAGTAGACCCCTCTACCCTGAGGTTATTACTGCTGAGACCACTGATAGTACACCCCTCTACCCTGAGGTTATTACTGCTGAGACCACTGATAGTACACCCCTCTACCCTGAGGTTATTACTGCTGAGACCACTGATAGTAGACCCCTCTACCCTGAGGTTATTACTGCTGAGACCACTGATAGTACACCCCTCTACCCTGAGGTTATTACTGCTGAGACCACTGATAGTACACCCCTCTACCCTGAGTTTATTACTGCTGAGACCAATGATAGTACACCCCTCTACCCTGAGGTTATTACTGCTGAGACCACTGATAGTACACCTCTCTACCCTGAGGTTATTACTGCTGAGACCACTGATAGTACACCCCTCTACCCTGAGGTTATTACTGCTGAGACCACTGATAGTACACTCCTCTACCCTGAGGTTATTACTGCTGAGACCACTGATAGTACACCCCTCTACCCTGAGGTTATTACTGCTGAGACCACTGATAGTACACCCCTCTACCCTGAGGTTATTACTGCTGAGACCACTGATAGTACACTCCTCTACCCTGAGGTTATTACTGCTGAGCCACTGATAGTACACTCCTCTACCCTGAGGTTATTACTGCTGAGACCACTGATAGTACACCCCTCTACCCTGAGGTTATTACTGCTGAGACCACTGATAGTAGACCCCTCTACCCTGAGGTTATTACTGCTGAGACCACTGATAGTACACCCCTCTACCCTGAGGTTATTACTGCTGAGACCACTGATAGTACACCTCTCTACCCTGAGGTTATTACTGCTGAGACCACTGATAGTACACCCCTCTACCCTGAGGTTATTACTGCTGAGACCACTGATAGTAGACCCCTCTACCCTGAGGTTATTACTGCTGAGACCACTGATAGTACACCCCTCTACCCTGAGGTTATTACTGCTGAGACCACTGATAGTAGACCCCTCTACCCTGAGGTTATTACTGCTGAGACCACTGATAGTAGACCCCTCTACCCTGAGGTTATTACTGCTGAGACCACTGATAGTAGACCCCTCTACCCTGAGGTTATTACTGCTGAGACCACTGATAGTACACCCCTCTACCCTGAGGTTATTACTGCTGAGACCACTGATAGTACACCTCTCTACCCTGAGGTTATTACTGCTGAGACCACTGATAGTACACCCCTCTACCCTGAGGTTATTACTGCTGAGACCACTGATAGTAGACCCCTCTACCCTGAGGTTATTACTGCTGAGACCACTGATAGTACACCCCTCTACCCTGAGGTTATTACTGCTGAGACCACTGATAGTACACCCCTCTACCCTGAGGTTATTACTGCTGAGACGACTGATAGTACACTCTTCTACCCTGAGGTTACTACTGTATGGCAAAAACCACTGACGCTAGTTAACCCCGGGCTTGGCCCTCCACTCTTCCCTGAGACCACTGACGCTAGTTACCCCCCGGGCTTGGCCCTCCCCTCTTCCCTGAGACCACTGACGCTAGTTACCCCCCGGGCTTGGCCCTCCCCTCTTCCCTGAGACCACTGACGCTAGTTACCCCCCGGGCTTGGCCCTCCCCTCTTCCCTGAGACCACTGACACTAGTTACCCCCGGGCTTGGCCGTCCCTGAGGTTACTACTGTATGGTTGAGTCCTGCTGGCCCTGGATGGCCCACTGAGGCTAAACGGTCTCCACCACACCACACGTCATTCTGTTGAACCAGGTAATCTCCTGCCAGTGGGAGGCAGATAGAGAGAGCCAGCACCCTGTGAGGAGGCCTTCTCATGGCTACAACAAATCACTGCTTTCAGAGCTACACTTTCTTTCAGAGCAATACACACACACAGGCGCACACACACACACACACACACACACACACACACACAAACACACACACACATACACACACATGGAGCAGCCCTCATGGTGCATTGGGATAGAGGAGGCTAAGTCTCAGGTGTCTCTGGGCCCAGTGATGATGTCCTTAATGAAATTGGGGCCTCCGACTGAGTAGGAAAAAGGCATACGACCAGATGGTCAAGTGTGTGTGTTCGTGCGTGCGTGCGTGCGTGTGTGTGTGTATGTGTCACCACATATGTGTGTGTGCGTCCGTGAGCATGTGTGTCAAATGCCCTCCAATTTGCTTCCCCCTGCAAATTAAGCTAAAGGAAATGGAAACAGCTGGTAGAACCATGGGGACCTTGAAGACATGCCTTGCATCCCAAATGTCACCCTTTTCCCTATACATGGCACTAGATTTGAACTGTATTTTTCTATCTATCTAAGGAATCTCAATAAATCGAAATGATATAAAACATTAGAGCCCTTAAGTTGTGGCGTCTGTGAAAGAAAGAGTAAATAAAAACAAGAGATGTGGAGTCTGTGAGAGACACAGTAAATAAAAACAAGATTTGTGTCATCTATGAGAGACAGAGTAAATAAAATCAAGAGTTGTGGCGTCTGTGAGAGATGCAGAAAAATAAAAACAAGAGTAGTGGTGTCTGTGAGAGATACACTAAATAAAAACAAGAGTTATGGCTTCTGTGAGAAATACAGTGAATAAAAAGAAGAGTTGTGGCGTCTGTGAGAGATGCAGTAAAATAAAAACAAGAGCTTTGGCATCTTTGAGAGATACAGTAAATAAAAACAAGAGTTGTGGCGTCTGTGAGAGATACAGTAATAAAAACAAGAGTTGTGGTGTCTGTGAGAGACACAGTAAATAAAAACAAGAGTTGTGGCGTTTGTAAGAGATGCAGTAAAAAAATCAAGAGTTGTGCCATCTGTGAGAGATGCAGTAAATAAAAACAAGAGTTGTTGTGTCTGTGAGAGATACAATAAATATAAACAAGAGTTGTGGCGTCGGTGAGAGATACAGTAAATACAAATAAGAGTTGTGGCGTTTGTGAGAGATACAGTATAAACATAGAAGAGTTGTGGCGTCTGTGAGAGATGCAGTAAAAAAAATCAAGAGTTGTAGCATCTGTGAGAGATGCAGTAAATAAAATCAAGAGTTGTGGTATCTGTGAGTGATGCAGTAAATAAAAACAAGAGCTGTGGCGTCTATGAGAGATACAGTAAATAAAAAGAAGAGTTGTGGCGTCAGTGAGACATAAAGTAAATAAAAACAAGAGTTGTGGCATCGGTGAGAGATTCAGTAAATAAAAATAAGAGTTGTGTCGTCTGTGAGAGATGCAGTAAATAAAAACAAGAGTTTGGCATCTTTTAGAGATGCAATAAATAAAAAGAAGAGTTGTGGCATATGTGAGAGATACAGTAAATAAAAACAAGAGTTGTGACGTCTGTGAGACATACAATAAATATCAAAAAGAGTTGTGGCTTCTTTGAGAGATACAGTAAATAAAAACAAGAGTTGTGGCGTCTGTGAGAGATGCAGTAAGTAAAAACAAGAGTTGTTGTGTCTGTGAGAGATACAATAAATATAAACAAGAGTTGTGGCATCTGTGAGAGATACTGTAAATACAAACAAGTGTTGTGGCATATGTGAGAGATACAGTAAATAAAAACAAGAGTTGTGGCATCTGTGAGAGATACTGTAAATACAAACAAGTGTTGTGCCATCTGTGAGAGATGCAGTAAATAAAAACAAGAGTTGTTGTGTCTGTGAGAGATACAATAAATATAAACAAGAGTTGTGGCGTCGGTGAGAGATACAGTAAATACAAATAAGAGTTGTGGCGTTTGTGAGAGATACAGTATAAACATAGAAGAGTTGTGGCGTCTGTGAGAGATGCAGTAAAAAAAATCAAGAGTTGTAGCATCTGTGAGAGATGCAGTAAATAAAATCAAGAGTTGTGGTATCTGTGAGTGATGCAGTAAATAAAAACAAGAGCTGTGGCGTCTATGAGAGATACAGTAAATAAAAAGAAGAGTTGTGGCGTCAGTGAGACATAAAGTAAATAAAAACAAGAGTTGTGGCATCGGTGAGAGATTCAGTAAATAAAAACAAGAGTTGTGACGTCTGTGAGAGATGCAGTAAATAATAACAAGAGTTGTGGCATCTGTGAGGATGCAGTAAATAAAAAGAAAAGTTGTAGCGTCTGTGAGAGATACAGTAAATATAAAGAAGTGTTGTGGCATTTGTGAGAGATTCAGTAAAAACACAGAAACGTATTGGCGTCTGTAAGAGATGCAGTAAAAAAAATAAAGAGTTGTGGCGTCTGTGAGAGACACAGTCAATAAAAACTAGAGTTGTGGAATTTGTGAGAGATACAGTAAATAAAAATAAGAGTTGTGGAATTTGTGAGAGATACAGTAAATAAAAATAAGAGTTGTGGAATTTCTGAGAGATACAGTAAATAAAAAGAAGAGTTGTGGCGTTTGTTAGAGATACAGTTAATACATAGAAGAGATGTGGCGTCTGTGAGAGATGCAGTAAAACAACAAGAGTTGTGGCGTCTGTGAGAGATGCAATAAGTAAAAACAAGAGTTGTGGCGTCGGTGTGACATACAGTAAATAAAAACAAGAGTTGTGGCATTTGTAAGAGAATCAGTAAATAAAAAGAAGAGTTGTGGCGTGTGTGAAAGAGTCAGTAAATACACAGAAGAGATGTGGCGTCTGTGAGAGATGCAATAAAACAACAAGAGTTGTGGCGTCTGTGAGAGACACAGTAAATAAAAACTAGAGTTGTGGCGTTGGTGAGAGAAACAGTAAATGCAAATAAGAGTTTAGGCGTTTGTGAGAGATACAGTACATACATAGAAGAGTTGTGGCGTCTGTGAGGGATGCAGTAAATAAAAACAAGAGCTGTGGCGTCTATGAGAGATACAGTAAATAAAAAGAAGAGTTGTGGCGTCAGTGAGACATAAAGTAAATAAAAACAAGAGTTGTGGCGTCGGTGGGAGATTCAGTAAATAAAAATATTAGTTGTGTCGTCTGTGAGAGATGCAGTAAATAAAAACAAGAGTTTGGCATCTGTTAGAGATGCAATAAATCAAAAGAAGAGTTGTGGCGTTTGTTAGAGATACAGTTAATACATAGAAGAGTTGTGGCGTCTGTGAGAGATGCAGTAAAAAAATAAAGAGTTGTGGCGTCTGTGAGATATGCAGTAAATAAAAACAAGATCCAAGATGGTTAGATCCAAGATGGCGAAGTAGTGCAGTCCTGTTTCTGTCGTGTGTCTGTAAATAGCCTGTAAATACCTTGTTTTTATTTTTATTTTTCGTACCTATTTCCCTATCAGACTTTTCATCCTTCTACAAAATATACTTTCCTGCAACCCGCCTCACTCAATGTGGAACGGACTCTATTATTGACTTACCTTTTATCTAGAATCTCCAGTGAAACTAGCTAGCCAGCTAGCCAGCTAACTAGCTACCTGCTATTAGCCTTAGCTAGCGGTGTTTCACCCAGAACATTGGATTTTCTTCTGCGGGATTAATTTTAATCACTGGACATTGATCACCGGATATTCGGCCAGTCTGCACAGCGCGTTATCGACCCAGAACATATCAGTTTTTCCGCTGGAACCATTGAATCACTGGACCTTTAACTCCGGATTCGTCGCTACCAGCTAGCTACAACAAAACGGACGCTGTGGTCTGGCTAATTATCCTGAGCTAAGCCCATCTCCCGGCTATCTACCTCTCTGTCAACCGGACGGGACCACCTAGTATTGACACGGAGCCCCGCCGATCCTACACGACTGGTCTGCCGACGAAATCGTCTGATGTGGTTACGACGTTAACCACGAAGATTCCATCCATCTGCTAGCCCCGGCCCGCTAGCACACGCTAGCCGTGGCCTCTTACTCACTAGTTTACCACCGGACCTTATGATAACTCAGCTATACAGCTGATATCTGCTGGACTGTTCCTTTTTACGGTACTACATCCTGTTTATGTTTAGCCTCAGCCCAAACATGGTTAGTTTATTGTTGTTTCGGTTATTTCTAATTGTACTATATCACTGCAGACCCCCCAGCCTAGCTAAACTTGCCTTAGATAGCTCCTTTGCACCTCCTCCAATACACGCGGAGACCGACTCAATTTATGCCTCTAGAGATACCTCCAGCGATGCTATCTCTTTCATCGTTACCCAACGCTTAGGTTTACCTCCACTTTACTCATATCCTTCCATATCCTTGTCTGTACATAATGCCCTGAATCTTTTCTATAACACCCGGAAATCTGCCCCCTTTATTCTATGTACCCAACGCACTAGAAGACCAGTTCTTAAAGCCTTTAGCCGTATCCTTATTCTAGTCCTCCTCTGTTCCTCTGGTGATGTAGAGGCTAACCCAGGCCCTGCAGCCCTCAGTATCACTCCTACTCCCCAGGCGCTATCATTTGATGACTTCTGTAATCGCAAAAGTCTTGGTTTCTTGCACATAAATATCAGAAGTCTACTTCCTAAGTTTGAGTTATTCACTGCGTTAGCACACTCTGCCAACCCTGATGTTCTAGCAGTGTCTGAATCCTGGCTCAGGAAGGCCACCAAAAATATTGAAATTTCCATCCCGAACTATAACATTTTCCGTCTAGATAGAACTGCCAAAGGGGGTGGAGTTGCAATCTACTGTAGAGATAGCCTGCAGAGCTCTATCATACTATCCAGGTCTGTGCCCAAACAGTTTGAGCTTCTACTTCTAAAAATCCACCTTTCCAGAAATAAGTCTCTCACTGTTGCCGCTTGCTACAGACCCCCCTCAGCCCCCAGCTGTGCCCTGGACACCATATGTGAATTGATTGCCCCCCATTTATCCTCAGAGTTTGTACTGCTTGGTGACCTAAATTGGGATATGCTTAATACCCCAGCCATCCTACAATCCAAGCTAGATGCCCTCAACCTCACGCAAATTATCAACGAACCTACCAGGTACAACCCAAAATCCGTAAACATGGGTACCCTCATAGATATCATCCTGACTAACATACCCTCTAAATACACCTCAGCTGTCTTCAACCAGGATCTCAGCGATCACTGCCTTATTGCCTGCGTCCGTAACGGGTCCGCGGTCAAACGACCACCCCTCATCACTGTCAAACGCTCCCTAAAACACTTTAGCGAGGAGGCCTTCCTAATTGACCTGGCCCAGGTATCCTGGATGGATATAGATCTCATTCCGTCAGTAGAGGATGCCTGGTTGTTCCTTAAAAGTAATTTCCTCTCAATCTTAAATAAACATGCCCCATTCAAAAAATACAGAACTAAGAACCGATATAGCCCCTGGTTCTCCTCAGACTTGACTGCCCTTGACCAGCACAAAAACATCCTGTGGCGTACAGCATTAGCATCAAATAGCCCCCGCGATATGCAACTTTTCAGGGAAGTTAGGAACCAATATACACAAGCAGTCAGGAAAGCAAAGGCTAACTTTTTCAAACAGAAATTTGCATCCTGTAGCACTAACTCCAAAAAGTTTTGGGACACTGTAAAGTCCATGGAGAATAAGAGCACTTCCTCCCAGCTGCCCACTGCACTGAGGCTAGGAAACACTATCACCACCGATAAATCTACAATAATCGAGAATTTCAACAAGCATTTTGCTACAGCTGGCCATGCTTTCCATCTGGCTACCACTAACCCGGCCACCAACTCTGCACCCTCTGCTGCAACTTGCCCATGCCCCCCCCGCTTCTCCTTCACACAAATTCAGACAGCTGATGTTTTGAAAGCGCTGCAAAATCTGGACCCCTACAAATCAGCTGGGCTAGACAATCTGGACCCTTTCTTTCTAAAACTAGCCGCTGAAATTGTCGCTAACCCTATTACTAGTCTGTTTAACCTCTCTTTCATAATGTCTGAGATCCCCAGAGATTGGAAAGCTGCCGCGGTCATCCCCCTCTTCAAAGGGGGTGACACTCTAGATCCAAACTGCTACAGACCTATATCCATCCTGCCCTGCCTTTCGAAAGTATTCGAAAGCCAAGTTAACAAACAGATCATCGACCATTTCGAATACCACCGTACCTTCTCCGCTATGCAATCCGGTTTCCGAGCTGGTCACGGGTGCACTTCAGCCACGCTCAAGGTCCTAAACGATATTATAACCGCGATTGATAATAGACAGTACTGTGCAGCCGTCTTCATCGACCTGGCCAAGGCTTTCGACTCTGTCAACCACCGCATTCTTATTGGCAGACTAAATAGCCTTGGTTTCTCAAATGACTGCCTCGCCTGGTTCACCAACTACTTCTCAGATAGAGTTCAGTGTGTCAAATCGGAGGGCCTGTTGTCTGGACCTATGGCAGTCTCTATGGGGGTGCCACAGGGTTCAATTCTTGGGCCGACACTTTTCTCCGTGTATATCAATGATGTCGCTCTTGCTGCTGGTGACTCTCTGATCCACCTCTACGCAGACGACACCATTTTGTATACATCTGGCCCTTCATTGGACACTGTGTTAACAAACCTCCAAACGAGCTTCAATGCCATACAACAATCCTTCAGTAGCCTCCAACTGCTCTTAAACACTAGTAAAACTAAATGCATGCTTTTCAATCGAACGCTGCTGGCACCCGCCCACCCGACTAGAATCACCACTCTCGACGGGTCTGACCTAGAGTATGTGGACAACTACAAATACCTAGGTGTCTGGTTAGACTGTAAACTCAACTTCCAGACTCACATAAAGAATCTCCAATCCAAAGTTAAATCTAGAATCGGCTTCCTATTTCGCAATAAAGCCTCCTTCACTCATGCTGCCAAACATGCCCTCGTAAAACTGACTATCCTACCGATCCTTGACTTCGGCGATGTAATTTACAAAATAGCCTCCAACACTCTACTCAGCAAATTGGATGTAGTCTATCACAGTGCCATCCGTTTTGTCTCCAAAGCCCCATACACTACCCACCACTGTGACCTGTACGCTCTTGTTGGCTGGTCCTCACTACATGTTCGTCGTCAAACCCACTGGCTCCAGGCCATCTATAAATCACTGCTAGGCAAATCCCCGCCTTATCTTAGCTCATTGGTCACCATAGCAGCACCCACCCGTAGTCTACGCTCCAGCAGGTATATCTCACTGGTCATTCCCAAAGCCAACACCTCCTTTGGCCGCCATTCCTTCCAGTTCTCTGCTGCCAATGACTGGAACGAATTGCAAAAATCTCTGAAGCTGGAGACTCTTATCTCCCTTAATAACTTTAAGCATCAGTTGTCAGAGCACCTTACCGATCACTGCACCTGTACACAGCCCATCCGAAATTAGCCCACCCAACTACCTCATCCCTATATTATTTATTTTGCTCTTTTGCACCCCAGTATCTCTATTTGCACATAATCTCTTGCACATCTAGCATTCCAGTGTTAATACTATTGTAATTATTCTGCACTATAGCCTATTTATTGCCTTACCTCCATAACTTGCTACATTTGCACACACTGTATATATATTTTCTGTTGTATTTTCTGACTTTATGTTTTTTTTTTACCCCATATGTAACTCTGTTGTTTTTATTGCACTACTTTGCTTTATCTTGGCCAGGTCGCAGTTGTAAATGAGAACTTGTTCTCAACTGGCTTACCTGGTTAAATAAAGGTGAAATAAAATAAAAAAAATAAAAAATAAAAAGAGTTGTGGAGTCGGTGAGACATACAGTAAATAAAAACAAGAGTTGTGGAGTCGGTGAGACATACAGTAAATAAAAACAAGAGTTGTGGCATTTGTAAGAGATTCAGTAAATAAAAAGAAGAGTTGTGGCGTGTGTGAAAGAGTCAGTAAATACACAGAAGAGATGTGGCGTCTGTGAGAGATGCAGTAAAACAACAAGAGTTGTGGCGTCTGTGAGAGACACAGTAAAAAAAAACTAGAGTTGTGGCGTCGGTGAGAGATACAGTAAATACAAATAAGAGTTGTGGCGTTTGTGAGAGATACAGTATAAACATAGAAGAGTTGTGGCGTCTGTGAGAGATGCAGTAAAAAAAATCAAGAGTTGTAGCATCTGTGAGAGATGCAGTAAATAAAATCAAGAGTTGTGGTATCTGTGAGTGATGCAGTAAATAAAAACAAGAGCTGTGGCATCTATGAGAGATAGAGTAAATAAAAAGAAGAGTTGTGGTGTCAGTGAGACATAAAGTAAATAAAAACAAGAGTTGTGGCGTCGGTGAGAGATTCAGTAAATCAAAATATGAGTTGTGTCGTCTGTGAGAGATGCAGTAAATAAAAACAAGAGTTTGGCATCTGTTAGAGATGCAATAAATAAAAAGAAGAGTTGTGGCGTTTGTGAGAGATACATTAAATAAAAACAAGAGTTGTGGCGTCTGTGAGAGATACTGTAAATACAAACAAGTGTTGTGGCATATGTGAGAGATACAGTAAATAAAAACAAGAGTTGTGACGTCTGTGAGACATACAATAAATATCAAAAAGAGTTGTGGCTTCTTTGAGAGATACAGTAAATTAAAACAAGAGTTGTGGCGTCTGTGAGAGATGCAGTAAGTAAAAACAAGAGTTGTTGTGTCTGTGAGAGATACAATAAATATTAACAAGAGTTGTGGCATCTGTGAGAGATACTGTAAATATCAAAACGTGTTGTGGCTTCTTTGAGAGATACAGTAAATAAAAATAAGAGTTGTGGCGTCTGTGAGAGATACTGTAAATACAAACAAGTGTTGTGGCATATGTGAGAGATACAGTAAATAAAAACAAGAGTTGTGACGTCTGTGAGACATACAATAAATATCAAAAAGAGTTGTGGCTTCTTTGAGAGATACAGTAAATAAAAACAAGAGTTGTGGCGTCTGTGAGAGATGCAGTAAGTAAAAACAAGAGTTGTTGTGTCTGTGAGAGATACAATAAATATAAACAAGAGTTGTGGCATCTGTGAGAGATACTGTAAATACAAACAAGTGTTGTGGCATATGTGAGAGATACAGTAAATAAAAACAAGAGTTATGGCATCTGTGAGAGATACTGTAAATACAAACAAGTGTTGTGGCATCTGTGAGAGATGCAGTAAATAAAAACAAGAGTTGTTGTGTTTGTGAGAGATACAATAAATATAAACAAGAGTTGTGGCGTCTGTGAGAGATGCAGTAAATAAAAATAAAAGTTGTAGCGTCTGTGAGAGATACAGTAAATAAAAAACAAGTGTTGTGGCATATGTGAGAGATACAGTAAATAAAAACAAGAGTTGTGACGTCTGTGAGAGATGCAGTAAATAATAACAAGAGTTGTGGCATCTGTGAGAGATGCAGTAAATAAAAAGAAAAGTTGTAGCGTCTGTGAGAGATACAGTAAATATAAAGAAGTGTTGTGGCATTTGTGAGAGATTCAGTAAAAACACAGAAATGTATTGGCGTCTGTAAGAGATGCAGTAAAAAAAAAGAGTTGTGGCGTCTGTGAGAGACACAGTCAATAAAAACTAGAGTTGTGGAATTTGTGAGAGAAACAGTAAATAAAAATAAGAGGTTTGGAATATGTGAGAGATACAGTAAATAAAAATAAGAGTTGTGGAATTTGTGAGAGATACAGTAAATAAAAAGAAGAGTTGTGGCGTTTGTTAGAGATACAGTTAATACATAGAAGAGATGTGGCGTCTGTGAGAGATGCAGTAAAACAACAAGAGTTGTGGCGTCTGTGAGAGATGCAGTAAATAAAAACAAGAGTTGTGGCGTCGGTGAGACATACAGTAAATAAAAACAAGAGTTGTGGCATTTGTGAGAGAATCAGTTAATAAAATGAAGAGTTGTGGCGTGTGTGAAAGAGTCAGTAAATACACAGAAGAGATGTGGCGTCTGTGAGAGATGCAGTAAAACAACAAGAGTTGTGGCGTCTGTGAGAGACACAGTAAATCAATCAATCAATCAATTTTATTTTATATAGCCCTTCTTACATCAGCTAATATCTCGAAGTGCTGTACAGAAACCCAGCCTAAAACCCCAAACAGCTAGTAATGCAGGTGTAGAAGCACGGTGGCTAGGAAAAACTCCCTAGAAAGGCAAAACCTAGGAAGAAACCTAGAGAGGAACCAGGCTATGAGGGGTGGCCAGTCCTCTTCTGGCTGTGCCGGGTGGAGATTATAACAGAACCATGCCAAGATGTTCAAAAATGTTCATAAGTGACAAGCATGGTCAAATAATAATCAGGAATAAATCTCAGTTGGCTTTTCATAGCCGATCATTAAGAGTTGAAAACAGCAGGTCTGGGACAGGTAGGGGTTCCATAACCGCAGGCAGAACAGTTGAAACTGGAATAGCTGCAAGGCCAGGCGGACTGGGGACAGCAAGGAGTCACCACGGCCGGTAGTCCCGACGTATGGTCCTAGGGCTCAGGTCTCTCAGTTGGCTTTTCATAGCCGATCATTAAGAGTTGAAAACAGCAGGTCTGGGACAGGTAGGGGTTTCGTAGCCGCAGGCAGAACAGTTGAAACTGGAATAGCAGCAAGGCCAGGCGGACTGGGGACAGCAAGGTGTCATCATGCCCGGTAGTCCTGACGTATGGTCCTAGGGCTCAGGTTCTCAGAGAGAAAGAGAGAACGAGAGAATTAGAGAGAGCATACTTAAATTCACACAGGACACTGGATAAGACAGGAGAAGTACTCCAGGTATAACCAACTAACCCCAGCCCCCCGACACATAAACTACTGCAGCATAAATACTGGAGGCTGAGACAGGAGCGGTCCGGAGACACTGTGGCCCCATCCGAAGAAACCCCCGGACAGGGCCAAACAGGAAGGATATAACCCCACCCACTCCGCCAAAGCACAGCCCCCGCACCACTAGAGGGATATCCCCAACCACCAACTTACAATCCTGAGACAAGGCCGAGTATAGCCCACAGAGGTCTCCACCACAGCACAAACCAAGGGGGGGGCGCCAACCCAGACAGGAAGATCACGTCAGTAACTCAACCCACTCAAGTGACGCACCCCTCCCAGGGACGGCATGAAAGAGCACCAGCAAGCCAGTGACTCAGCCCCTGCAACAGGGTTAGAGGCAGAGAACCCCAGTGGAGAGGGGAACCGGCCTGGCAGAGACAGCAAGGGCTGTTCGTTGCTCCAGCCTTTCCGTTCACCTTCACACTCCTGGGCCAGACTACACTCAATCATATGACCTACTGAAGAGATAAGTCTTCAGTAAAGACTTAAAGGTTGAGACCGAGTCTGCGTCTCTCACATGGGTAGGCAGACTGTTCCATAAAAATGGAGATCTATAGGAGAAAGCCCTGCCTCCCGCTGTTTGCTTAGAAATTCTAGGGACAATTAGGAGGCCTGCGTCTTGTGACCGTAGCGTACGTATTGGTATGTACGGCAGGACCAACTCGGAAAGATAGGTAGGAGCAAGCCCATGTAACGCTTTATAGGTTAACAGTAAAACCTTGAAATCAGCCCTTGCCTTAACAGGAAGCCAGTGTAGGGAAGCTAGCACTGGAGTAATATGATCAAATTTCTTGGTTCTAGTCAGGATTCTAGCAGCCGTATTTAGCACTAACTGAAGTTTATTTAGTGCTTTATCCGGGTAGCCGGAAAATAGAGCATTGCAGTAGTCTAACCTAGAAGTAACAAATGCATGGATTAATTTTTCTGCATCATTTTTGGACAGAAAATTTCTGATTTTTGCAATGTTACGTAGATGGAAAAAAGCTGTCCTTGAAACAGTCTTGATATGTTCGTCAAAAGAGAGATCAGGGTCAAGAGTAACGCCTAGGTCCTTCACAGTTTTATTTGAGACGACTTTACAACCATCAAGATGAATTGTCAGATTTAACAGAAGATCTCTTTGTTTCTTGGGACCTAGAACAAGCATCTCTGTTTTGTCCGAGTTTAAAAGTAAAAAGTTTTCAGCCATCCACTTCCTTATGTCTGAAACACAGGCTTCTAGCGAGGGCAATTTTGGGGCTTCACCATGCTTCATTGAAATGTACAGCTGTGTGTCATCCGCATAGCAGTGAAAGTTAACATTATGTTTTCGAATAACATCCCCAAGAGGTAAAATATATAGTGAAAACAATAGTGGTCCTAAAACGGAACCTTGAGGAACACCGAAATGTACAGTTGATTTGTCGGAGGACAGACCATTCACAGAGACAAACTGATATCTTTCCGACAGGTAGGATCTAAACCAGGCCAGAACTTGTCCGTGTAGACCAATTTGGGTTTCCAGTCTCTCCAAAAGAATGTGGTGATCGATGGTGTCAAAGGCAGCACTAAGGTCTAGTAGCACGAGGACAGATGCAGAGCCTCGGTCTGACGCCATTAAAAGGTCATTTACCACCTTCACAAGTGCAGTCTCAGTGCTATGATGGGGTCTAAAACCAGACTGAAGCATTTCGTATACATTGTTTGTCTTCAGAAAGGCAGTGAGTTGCTGCGCAACAGCTTTTTCTAAAATTTTTGAGAGGAATGGAAGATTCGATATAGGCCGATAGTTTTTTATATTTTCCGGGTCAAGGTTTGGCTTTTTTAAGAGAGGCTTTATCACTGCCACTTTTAGTGAGTTTGGTACACATCCGGTGGATAGAGAGCTGTTTATTATGTTCAACATAGGAGGGCCAAGCACAGGAAGCAGCTCCTTCAGCAGTTTAGTAGGAATAGGATCCAGTATGCAGCTTGAAGGTTTAGAGGCCATGATTATTTTCATCATTGTGTCAAGAGATATAGTACTAAAACACTTAAGTGTCTCTCCCGATCCCAGGCCCTCGCAGAGCTGTGCAGATCCAGGACAGCTAAGCCCTGGAGGAATACGCAGATTCAAAGAGGAGTCCGTAATTTGCTTTCTAATGGTCATGATCTTTTCCTCAAAGAAGTTCATGAATTTATCACTGCTGAAGTGAAAGCCATCCTCTCTTGGGGAATGCTGCTTTTTAGTTAGCTTTGCAACAGTATCAAAAAG
The DNA here is from genome assembly GCF_964263955.1 of Coregonus lavaretus. NCBI lineage: Eukaryota > Metazoa > Chordata > Actinopteri > Salmoniformes > Salmonidae > Coregonus > Coregonus lavaretus. Next base: position 338,916 of record NW_028159303.1, on the reverse strand, counting down.
AAATTTTGGATTGTTCTTATTTTCCTCGATTAAGTTGGAAAAGTAGGATGATCGAGCAGCAGTGAGGGCTCTTCGGTACTGCACGGTACTGTCTTTCTAAGCTAGTCGGAAGACTTCCAGTTTGGTGTGGCGCCATTTCCGTTCCAATTTCCTGGAAGCTTGCTTCAAAGCTCGGGTATTTTCTGTATACCAGGGAGCTAGTTTCTTATGACAAATGTTTTTCGTTTTTAGGGGTGCAACTGCATCTAGGGTATTGCGCAAGGTTAAATTGAGTTCCTCAGTTAAGTGGTTAACTGATTTTTGTCCTCTGACGTCCTTGGGTAGGCAGAAGGAGTCTGGAAGGGCATCAATGAATTTTTGTGTTGTCTGAGAATTTATAGCACGACTTTTGATGCTCCTTGGTTGGGGTCTGAGCAGATTATTTGTTGCGATTGCAAACGTAATAAAATGGTGGTCCGATAGTCCAGGATTTTGTGGAAAAACATTAAGATCTACAACATTTATTCCATGGGACAAAACTAGGTCCAGAGTATGACTGTGGCAGTGAGTAGGTCCAGAGACATGTTGGACAAAACCCACTGAGTCGATAATGGCTCCGAAAGACTTTTGGAGTGGGTCTGTGGACTTCTCCATGTGAATATTAAAATCACCAAAAATTAGAATATGATCTGCTATGACTACAAGGTCTGATAGGAATTCAGGAAACTCAGAGAGGAACGCTGTATATGGCCCAGGAGGCCTGTAAACAGTAGCTATAAAAAGTGATTGAGTAGGCTGCATAGATTTCATGACTAGAAGCTCAAAAGATGAAAACGCCTTTTTTTTTTTGTAAATTGAAATTTGCTATCGTAAATGTTAGCAACACCTCCGCCTTTGCGGGATGCACGGGGAATATGGTCACTAGTGTAACCAGGAGGTGAGGCCTCATTTAACACAGCAAATTCATCAGGCTTAAGCCATGTTTCAGTCAGGCCAATCACATCAAGATTATGATCAGTGATTAGTTCATTGACTATGACTGCCTTTGAAGTGAGGGATCTAACATTAAGTAACCCTATTTTGAGATGTGAGGTATCACGATCTCTTTCAATAATGGCAGGAATGGAGGAGGTCTTTATCCTAATAAGATTGCTAGGGTGAACACCGCCATGTTTAGTTTTGCCCAACCTAGATCGAGGCACAGACACAGTCTCAATGGGTATGGCTGAGCTGACTACACTGACTGTGCTATTGGCAGACTCCACTAAGCTGGCAGGTTGGCTAACAGCCTGCTGCCTGGCCTGCACCCTATTTCACTGTGGGGCTAGAGGAGTTAGAGCCCTATCTATGTTGGTAGATAAGAGGAGAGCACCCCTCCAGCTAGGATGGAGTCCGTCACTCCTCAGCAGGTCAGGCTTGGTCCTGTTTGTGGGTGAGTCCCAGAAAGAGGGCCAATTATCCACAAATGTTATCTTTTGGGAGGGGCAGAAAACAGTTTTCAACCAGCGATTAAGTGCTGAGACTCTGCTGTAGAGCTCGTCACTTCCCCTAACTGGGAGGGGGCCAGAGACAATTACTCGATGCCGACACATCTTTCTAGCTGATTTACACGCTGAAGCTATGTTGCACTTGGTGACCTCTGACTGTTTCATCCTAACATCGTTGGTGCCGACGTGGATAACAATATCTCTATACTCTCTACACTCGCCAGTTTTAGCTTTAGCCAGCACCATCTTTAGATTAGCCTTAACGTCGGTAGCCCTGCCCCCTGGTAAACAGTGTATGATCGCTGGGTGATTCGTTTTAAGTCTAATACTGCGGGTAATGGAGTCGCCAATGACTAGGGTTTTCAATTTGTCAGAGCTAATGGTGGGAGCCTTCGGAGTCTCAGACCCCGTAACGGGAGGAGTAGAGACTAGAGAAGACTCAGACTCAGACTCCGACTCGCTACATAATGGGGAAAACCGGTTGAAGGTTTCTGTCGGCTGAATGAGCGACACCGGTTGAGCATTCCAACAGTATTTCCCTCCAGAAGCCATGAGAAAGTTGTCCGGCTGCGGGGACTGTGCGGGGGGATTTATACTGACGTTACTGTCTGTACTTACTGGTGGCACAGACGCTGTTTCTTCCTTTCCTACACTGATATTACCCTTGCCTAACGATTGCGTCTGAAGCTGGGCTTGTAGCTTGTAGAATTCTCCTGTATATTATGAGTACAGCGACTGCAATTAGAAGACATCATGTTAATGTTACTACTTAGCTTCGGCTGTTGAAGATGTTGATGAACCATGTCCAGATAAAGCGTCCGGAGTGAAAAAGTTGAATAAGGGAAAAAAGTTGCGATGGAAAAAAGGAAAATAACGTAAAGTTGGCAGCTAAAACGCACAGGAAAATGACTCTTCTGTCTCGGGATAAACGTCCGGGGTGAAAAAGTTTAACGAAAAAAGATGAGTGAGGACAAAACTAAAAAGTTGGTAAATTTGTTGAACACAGAGATTGATTAAACGTTTATTAAAAGTAAAACGTGAATAGTTTGGCAGGTAGCCAAGTAGCAACAAACAGCACAGCAGTACGGAGACAAAATAAAAACTAGAGTTGTGGCGTCGGTGAGAGAAACAGTAAATACAAATAAGAGTTTAGGCGTTTGTGAGAGATACAGTATATACATAGAAGAGTTGTGGCGTCTGTGAGGGATGCAGTAAATAAAAACAAGAGCTGTGGCGTCTATGAGAGATACAGTAAATAAAAAGAAGAGTTGTGGCGTCAGTGAGACATAAAGTAAATAAAAACAAGAGATGTGGCGTCGGTGAGCGATTCAGTAAATAAAAATATGAGTTGTGTCGTCTGTGAGAGATGCAGTAAATAAAAACAAGAGTTTGGCATCTGTTAGAGATGCAATAAATAAAAAGAAGAGTTGTGGCGTTTGTTAGAGATACAGTTAATACATAGAAGAGTTGTGGCGTCTGTGAGAGATGCAGTAAAAAAAATCAAGAGTTGTGGCGTCTGTGAGATATGCAGTAAATAAAAACAAGAGTTGTGGAGTCGGTGAGACATACAGTAAATAAAAACAAGAGTTGTGGCATTTGTAAGAGATTCAGTAAATAAAAAGAAGAGTTGTGGCGTGTGTGAAAGAGTCAGTAAATACACAGAAGAGATGTGGCGTCTGTGAGAGATGCAGTAAAACAACAAGAGTTGTGGCGTCTGTGAGAGACACAGTAAATAAAAACTAGAGTTGTGGCGTCGGTGAGAGATACAGTAAATACAAATAAGAGTTGTGGCGTTTGTGAGAGATACAGTATGAACATAGAAGAGTTGTGGCGTCTGTGAGAGATGCATTAAAAAAAATCAAGAGTTGTAGCATCTGTGAGAGATGCAGTAAATAAAATCAAGAGTTGTGGTATCTGTGAGTGATGCAGTAAATAAAAACAAGCGCTGTGGCTTCTATGAGAGATACAGTAAATACAAACAGGAGTTGTGGCATCTGTGAGAGATACAGTTAATACACAGAAGAGTTGTGGCGTCTGTGAGAGATGCAGTAAATAAAAACAAGAGTTGTGGCGTCTGTGAGAGATACAGTTAATACACAGAAGAGTTGTGGCGTCTGTGAGAGATGCAGTAAAACAACAAGAGTTGTGGCGTCTGTGAGAGACACAGTAAATAAAAACTAGAGTTGTGGCGTCGGTGAGAGATACAGTAAATACAAATAAGAGTTGTGGCGTTTGTGAGAGATACAGTATGAACATAGAAGAGTTGTGGCGTCTGTGAGAGATGCATTAAAAAAAATCAAGAGTTGTAGCATCTGTGAGAGATGCAGTAAATAAAATCAAGAGTTGTGGCTTCTATGAGAGATACAGTAAATACAAACAGGAGTTGTGGCATCTGTGAGAGATACAGTTAATACACAGAAGAGTTGTGGCGTCTGTGAGAGATGCAGTGAATAAAAACAAGAGTTGTGGCGTCTGTGAGAGATACAGTTAATACACAGAAGAGTTGTGGCGTCTGTGAGAGATGCAGTAAAACAACAAGAGTTGTGGCGTCTGTGAGAGACACAGTAAATAAAAACTAGAGTTGTGGCGTCGGTGAGAGATACAGTAAATACAAATAAGAGTTGTGGCGTTTGTGAGAGATACAGTATATACATAGAAGAGTTGTGGTGTCTGTGAGGGATGCAGTAAATAAAAACAAGAGCTGTGGCGTCTATGAGAGATACAGTAAATAAAAAGAAGAGTTGTGGCGTCAGTGAGACATAAAGTAAATAAAAACAAGAGTTGTGGCGTCGGTGAGCGATTCAGTAAATAAAAATATGAGTTGTGTCGTCTGTGAGAGATGCAGTAAATAAAAACAAGAGTTTGGCATCTGTTAGAGATGCAATAAATAAAAAGAAGAGTTGTGGCGTTTGTTAGAGATACAGTAAATACATAGAAGAGTTGTGGCGTCTGTGAGAGATGCAGTAAAAAAAATCAAGAGTTGTGGCGTCTGTGAGATATGCAGTAAATAAAAACAAGAGTTGTGGAGTCGGTGAGACATACAGTAAATAAAAACAAGATTTGTGGCATTTGTAAGAGATTCAGTAAATAAAAAGAAGAGTTGTGGCGTGTGTGAAAGAGTCAGTAAATACACAGAAGAGATGTGGCGTCTGTGAGAGATGCAGTAAAACAACAAGAGTTGTGGCGTCTGTGAGAGACACAGTAAATAAAAACTAGAGTTGTGGCGTCGGTGAGAGATACAGTAAATACAAATAAGAGTTGTGGCGTTTGTGAGAGATACAGTATGAACATAGAAGAGTTGTGGCGTCTGTGAGAGATGCAGTAAAAAAAATCAAGAGTTGTAGCATCTGTGAGAGATGCAGTAAATAAAATCAAGAGTTGTGGTATCTGTGAGTGATGCAGTAAATAAAAACAAGAGCTGTGGCGTCTATGAGAGATACAGAAAATAAAAACTAGAGTTGTGGCGTCTGTGAGAGATACAGTAAATACAAACAAGAGTTGTGGCGTCTGTGAGAGATACAGTAACTAAAAACAAGAGTTGTGGCATCTGTGAGAGATACAGTAAATACACAGAATAGTTGTGGCGTCTTTGAGAGATGCAGTAAATAATAAGAAGAGTTGTGGTGTCTGTGAGAGATACAGTAAATACAAACAAGGAGCTGTGGCATCTGTGAGAGATACAGTAAATAAAAACTAGAGTTGTGGCGTCGGTGAGAGATACGGTAAATAAAAATAAGAGTTGTGGCGTTTGTGAGATATACAGTAAATACACAGAATAGTTGTGCATTCTGTGAGAGATGCAGTAAAAAAAACAAGAGATTTGGCGTCTTTGAGAGATTCAGTAAATACAAACAGGAGTTGTGGCGTCTGTGAGCGATGCAGTAAATAAAAACAAGAGTTGTGGCGTCTGTGAGAGATACAGTAAATACAAACAAGAGTTGTGACGTCTGTGAGACATACTATACATATCAAAAAGAGTTGTGGCTTCTTTGAGATATACAGTAAATAAAAACAAGAGTAAGTGGCGTCTGTGAGAGATGCAGTAAATAATAACAAGAGTTGTTGTGTCTGTGAGAGATATAATAAATATAAACAAGAGTTTTGGCGTCTGTGAGAGATTCTGTAAATACAAACAAGTGTTGTGGCGTCTGTGAGAGATACAGTAAATACAAACAAGAGTTGTGGCGTCTGTGAGAGATACAGTAAATACAAACAAGAGTTGTGGCGTCTGTGAGAGATACAGTAAATAAAAACAAGAGTTGTGGCATCTGTGAGAGATACAGTAAATACACACAATAGTTGTGGCGTGTGTGAGAGATGCAGTAAAAAAATCAAGAGTTGTGGCGTCTGTGAGAGATACAGTAAATACAAACAAGAGCTGTGGCATCTGTGAGAGATACAGTAAATAAAAACAAGAGTTGTGGCATCTGTGAGAGATGCAGTAAATAATCAGAAGAGTTGTGGTGTCTGTGAGAGATACAGTAAATACACAGAAGAGTTGTGGTGTCTGTGAGAGATGCAGTAAATAAAAACAAGAGTTGTGGCATCTGTGAGAGATGCTGTAAATCCTAACAAGTGTTGTGGCATCTGTGACAGATACAGTAAATAAAAACAAGAGTTGTGGCGTCTGTGAGAGATACTGTAAATACAAACAATTGTTGTGGCGTCTGTGACAGATATAGTAAATACAAAGAAGAGTTGTGGCGTCTGTGACAGATGCAGTAAATAAACACAAGAGTTGTGGCGTCTCTGAGAGATGCAGTAAAACAACAAGAGTTGTGGCGTCTGTGAGAGACACAGTAAATAAAAACTAGAGTTGTGGCGTCGGTGAGAGATAGAGTAAATACAAATAAGAGTTGTGGCGTTTGTGAGAGATACAGTATATACATAGAAGAGTTGTGGCGTCTTTGAGAGATGCTGTAAAAAAATCAAGAGTTGTAGCGTCTGTGAGAGATGCAGTAAATAAAAACAAGAGTTTGGCATCTGTTAGAGATGCAATAAATAAAAAGAAGAGTTGTGGCGTTTGTGATAGATACAGTAAATACACAGAAGAGTTGTGGCGTCTGTGTGAGATACAGTAAATAAAAACAAGAGTTGTGGCATCTGTGAGTGATGCAGTAAATAAAAACAAGAGTAGTGGAGTCTGTGAGAGATGCAGTAAATAAAAACAAATGTTGTGGCGTCTGTGAGAGATACAGTAAATACACAGAAGAGTTGTGGCGTCTTTGTGAGATGCAGTAAATAATAAGAAGAGTTGTGGTGTCTGTGAGTGATACAGTAAATACAAACAAGAGTTGTGGCATCTGTGAGAGATACAGTACTTAAAAACAAGAGCTGTGGCATCTGTGAGAGATGCAGTAAATAATAAGAAGAGTTGTGGTGTCTGTGAGAGATGCAATAAATAAAAACAAGATTTGTGGCATCTGTGAGATATGCTGTAATTCCTAACAAGTGTTGTGGCGACTGTGACAGATACAGTAAAAACAAAGAAGAGTTTTGGGGTCTGTGAGAGATACAGTAACTATGAACAAGAGTTTTGGCGTCTGTGAGAGATGCAGTAAATACAAACAAGAGATGTGGCATCTGTGAGAGATACAGTAAATATACAGAAGTGTTGTGGTGTCTGTGAGAGATGCAGTAAATAAAAACAAGAGTTGTGGCATCTGTGAGATATGCTGTAAATCCTAACAAGTGTTGTGGCGTCTGTGACAGATACAGTAAAAATAAAGAAGAGTTGTTGTGTCTGTGAGAGATACAATAAATATAAACAAGAGTTGTGGCGTCTCTGAGAGATACTGTAAATAAAAATAAGAGTTTTGGTGTCTCTGAGAGATGCAGTAAATTAAAACAAGAGTTTTGGCGTCTGTGAGAGATACAGTAAATAAAAAGAAGAGTTGTGGCGTCTGTGAGAGATACAGTAAATATAAAGAATTGTTGTGACATTTGTGAGAGATGCAGTAAATAAAAAGAAGAGTTGTGGCGTCTGTGAGAGATGCAGTAAAAAAAATCAAGAGTTGTGGCGTCTGTGAGAGATGCAGTAAATAAAAACAAGAGTTGTGGCGTCGGTGAGACATACAGTAAATAAAAACAAGAGTTGTGGCATTTGTAAGAGATTCAGTAAATAAAAAGAAGAGTTGTGGCATCTGTGAAAGAGTCAGTAAATACACAGAAGAGATGTGGCGTCTGTGAGAGATGCAGTAAAACAACAAGAGTTGTGGCGTCTGTGAGAGACACAGTAAATAAAAACTAGAGTTGTGGCGTCGGTGAGAGATAGAGTAAATACAAATAAGTGTTGTGGCGTCTGTGAGAGATGCAGTAAAAAAATCAAGAGTTGTAGCGTCTGTGAGAGATGCAGTAAATAAAAACAAGAGTTTGGCATCTGTTAGAGATGCAATAAATAAAAAGAAGAGTTTTGGCGTTTGTGATAGATACAGTAAAACAGAGAAGAGTTGTGGCGTCTGTGTGAGATACAGTAAATAAAAACAAGAGTTGTGGCATCTGTGAGTGATGCAGTAAATAAAAACAAGAGTAGTGGCGTCTGTGAGAGATGCAGTAAATAAAAACAAATGTTGTGGCGTCTGTGAGAGATACAGTAAATACACAGAAGAGTTGTGGCTTCTTTGAGAGATGCAGTAAATAATAAGAAGAGTTGTGGTGTCTGTGAGAGATAGAGTAAATACAAACAAGAGTTGTGGCATCTGTGAGAGATACAGTACATAAAAACAAGAGTTGTGGCATCTGTGAGAGCAGCTGTAAATCCTAACAAGTGTTGTGGCGTCTGTGACAGATACAGTAAATAAAAAGAAGAGTTGTGCCGTCTGTGAGAGATAAATAAATATCAAGAAGAGTTGTGGCATTTGTGGAGCTACTGTAAATAAAAACAAGAGTTGTGGCTTCTGTGAGAGATACTGTAAATACAAACAAGTGTTGTGGCGTCTGTGACAGACATAGTAAATACAATGAAGAGTTGTGGCGTCTGTGACAGATGCAGTAAATAAAAACAAGAGTTGTGGCGTCTGTGAGAGATACAGTAAAAATAAAGAAGAGTTGTGGCGTCTGTGAGAAATACAGTAAATATAAACAAGAGTTTTGACGTCTGTGAGAGATGCTGTAAATCCTAACAAATGTTGTGCCGTCTGTGAGAGATAAAATAATTATCAAGAAGAGTTGTGGCATTTGTGGAGCTACTGTAAATAAAAACAAGAGTTGTGGCATCTGTAAGAGATACAATAAATATAAACAAGAGTTGTGCCGTCTGTGAGAGATACAGTAAATAAAAACAAGATTTGTGGCGTCTGTGAGAGATACAGTAAATAAAAACAAGATTTGTGGCGTCGGTGAGAGATAGAGTAAATACAAATAAGAGTTGTGGCGTTTGTGAGAGATACAGTATATACATAGAAGAGTTGTGGCATCTGTGAGAGATGCAGTAAAAAAATCAAGAGTTGTAGCGTCTGTGAGAGATGCAGTAAATAAAAACAAGAGTTTGGCATCTGTTAGAGATGCAATAAATAAAAAGAAGAGTTGTGGCTTTGTGATAGATACAGTAAAACAGAGAAGAGTTGTGGCGTCTGTGTGAGATACAGTAAATAAAAACAAGAGTTGTGGCATCTGTGAGTGATGCAGTAAATAAAAACAAGAGTAGTGGCGTCTGTGAGAGATGCAGTAAATAAAAACAAATGTTGTGGCGTCTGTGAGAGATACAGTAAATACACAGAAGAGTTGTGGCGTCTTTGTGAGATGCAGTAAATAATAAGAAGAGTTGTGGTGTCTGTGAGTGATACAGTAAATACAAACAAGAGTTGTGGCATCTGTGAGAGATACAGTACTTAAAAACAAGAGCTGTGGCATCTGTGAGAGATGCAGTAAATAATAAGAAGAGTTGTGGTGTCTGTGAGAGATGCAATAAATAAAAACAAGATTTGTGGCATCTGTGAGATATGCTGTAATTCCTAACAAGTGTTGTGGCGACTGTGACAGATACAGTAAAAACAAAGAAGAGTTTTGGGGTCTGTGAGAGATACAGTAACTATGAACAAGAGTTTTGGCGTCTGTGAGAGATGCAGTAAATACAAACAAGAGATGTGGCATCTGTGAGAGATACAGTAAATATACAGAAGTGTTGTGGTGTCTGTGAGAGATGCAGTAAATAAAAACAAGAGTTGTGGCATCTGTGAGATATGCTGTAAATCCTAACAAGTGTTGTGGCGTCTGTGACAGATACAGTAAAAATAAAGAAGAGTTGTTGTGTCTGTGAGAGATACAATAAATATAAACAAGAGTTGTGGCGTCTCTGAGAGATACTGTAAATAAAAATAAGAGTTTTGGCGTCTCTGAGAGATGCAGTAAATTAAAACAAGAGTTTTGGCGTCTGTGAGAGATACAGTAAATAAAAAGAAGAGTTGTGGCGTCTGTGAGAGATACAGTAAATATAAAGAATTGTTGTGACATTTGTGAGAGATGCAGTAAATAAAAAGAAGAGTTGTGGCGTCTGTGAGAGATGCAGTAAAAAAAATCAAGAGTTGTGGCGTCTGTGAGAGATGCAGTAAATAAAAACAAGAGTTGTGGCGTCGGTGAGACATACAGTAAATAAAAACAAGAGTTGTGGCATTTGTAAGAGATTCAGTAAATAAAAAGAAGAGTTGTGGCGTGTGTGAAAGAGTCAGTAAATACACAGAAGAGATGTGGCGTCTGTGAGAGATGCAGTAAAACAACAAGAGTTGTGGCGTCTGTGAGAGACACAGTAAATAAAAACTAGAGTTGTGGCGTCGGTGAGAGATAGAGTAAATACAAATAAGTGTTGTGGCGTCTGTGAGAGATGCAGTAAAAAAATCAAGAGTTGTAGCGTCTGTGAGAGATGCAGTAAATAAAAACAAGAGTTTGGCATCTGTTAGAGATGCAATAAATAAAAAGAAGAGTTTTGGCGTTTGTGATAGATACAGTAAAACAGAGAAGAGTTGTGGCGTCTGTGTGAGATACAGTAAATAAAAACAAGAGTTGTGGCATCTGTGAGTGATGCAGTAAATAAAAACAAGAGTAGTGGCGTCTGTGAGAGATGCAGTAAATAAAAACAAATGTTGTGGCGTCTGTGAGAGATACAGTAAATACACAGAAGTGTTGTGGCTTCTTTGAGAGATGCAGTAAATAATAAGAAGAGTTGTGGTGTCTGTGAGAGATACAGTAAATACAAACAAGAGTTGTGGCATCTGTGAGAGATACAGTACATAAAAACAAGAGTTGTGGCATCTGTGAGAGATGCAGTAAATAATAAGAAGAGTTGTGGTGTCTGTGAGAGATAGAGTAAATACACAGAAGAGTTGTGGTGTCTGTGAGAGATGCAGTAAATAAAAACAAGAGTTGTGGCATCTGTGAGAGCAGCTGTAAATCCTAACAAGTGTTGTGGCGTCTGTGACAGATACAGTAAATAAAAAGAAGAGTTGTGCCGTCTGTGAGAGATAAATAAATATCAAGAAGAGTTGTGGCATTTGTGGAGCTACTGTAAATAAAAACAAGAGTTGTGGCTTCTGTGAGAGATACTGTAAATACAAACAAGTGTTGTGGCGTCTGTGACAGACATAGTAAATACAATGAAGAGTTGTGGCGTCTGTGACAGATGCAGTAAATAAAAACAAGAGTTGTGGCGTCTGTGAGAGATACAGTAAAAATAAAGAAGAGTTGTGGCGTCTGTGAGAAATACAGTAAATATAAACAAGAGTTTTGACGTCTGTGAGAGATGCTGTAAATCCTAACAAATGTTGTGCCGTCTGTGAGAGATAAAATAATTATCAAGAAGAGTTGTGGCATTTGTGGAGCTACTGTAAATAAAAACAAGAGTTGTGGCATCTGTAAGAGATACAATAAATATAAACAAGAGTTGTGCCGTCTGTGAGAGATACAGTAAATAAAAACAAGATTTGTGGCGTCTGTGAGAGATACAGTAAATAAAAACAAGATTTGTGGCGTCGGTGAGAGATAGAGTAAATACAAATAAGAGTTGTGGCGTTTGTGAGAGATACAGTATATACATAGAAGAGTTGTGGCATCTGTGAGAGATGCAGTAAAAAAATCAAGAGTTGTAGCGTCTGTGAGAGATGCAGTAAATAAAAACAAGAGTTTGGCATCTGTTAGAGATGCAATAAATAAAAAGAAGAGTTGTGGCGTTTGTGATAGATACAGTAAAACAGAGAAGAGTTGTGGCGTCTGTGTGAGATACAGTAAATAAAAACAAGAGTTGTGGCATCTGTGAGTGATGCAGTAAATAAAAACAAGAGTAGTGGCGTCTGTGAGAGATGCAGTAAATAAAAACAAATGTTGTGGCGTCTGTGAGAGATACAGTAAATACACAGAAGAGTTGTGGCTTCTTTGAGAGATGCAGTAAATAATAAGAAGAGTTGTGGTGTCTGTGAGAGATACAGTAAATACAAACAAGAGTTGTGGCATCTGTGAGAGATACAGTACATAAAAACAAGAGTTGTGGCATCTGTGAGAGATGCAGTAAATAATAAGAAGAGTTGTGGTGTCTGTGAGAGATAGAGTAAATACACAGAAGAGTTGTGGTGTCTGTGAGAGATGCAGTAAATAAAAACAAGAGTTGTGGCATCTGTGAGAGCAGCTGTAAATCCTAACAAGTGTTGTGGTGTCTGTGACAGATACAGTAAATAAAAAGAAGAGTTGTGCCGTCTGTGAGAGATAAATAAATATCAAGAAGAGTTGTGGCATTTGTGGAGCTACTGTAAATAAAAACAAGAGTTGTGGCTTCTGTGAGAGATACTGTAAATACAAACAAGTGTTGTGGCGTCTGTGACAGACATAGTAAATACAATGAAGAGTTGTGGCGTCTGTGACAGATGCAGTAAATAAAAACAAGAGTTGTGGCGTCTGTGAGAGATACAGTAAAAATAAAGAAGAGTTGTGGCGTCTGTGAGAAATACAGTAAATATAAACAAGAGTTTTGACGTCTGTGAGAGATGCTGTAAATCCTAACAAATGTTGTGCCGTCTGTGAGAGATAAAATAATTATCAAGAAGAGTTGTGGCATTTGTGGAGCTACTGTAAATAAAAACAAGATTTGTGGCGTCTGTGAGAGATACAGTAAATAAAAACAGGAGTTGTGGCGTCTGTGAGAGATACAGTAAATAAAAACAAGGAGTTGTGGCATTTGTGAGAGATACAGTAAATAAAAACAAGAGTTGTGGTGTCTGTGAGAGATACAGGAAATAAAATGAAGAGTTGTGGCGTTTGTGAGAGATACTGTAAATAAAAACAATAGTTGTGGCGTCTGTGACAGATACAGTAAATACAAACAAGAGTTGTGGCATCTGTGAGAGATACAGTAAATATACAGAAGAGTTTGGGTGTCTGCGAGAGATACTGTAAATAAAAACAATAGTTGTGGCGTCTGTGTGAGATACAGTAAATAAAAACAAGAGTTGTGGCATCTGTGAGTGATGCAGTAAATAAAAACAAGAGTAGTGGCGTCTGTGAGAGATGCAGTAAATAAAGACAAATGTTGTGGCGTCTGTGAGAGATACAGTAAATACACAGAAGAGTTGTGGCTTCTTTGAGAGATGCAGTAAATAATAAGAAGAGTTGTGGTGTCTGTGAGAGATACAGTAAATACAAACAAGAGTTGTGGCATCTGTGAGAGATACAGTACATAAAAACAAGAGTTGTGGCATCTGTGAGAGATGCAGTAAATAATAAGAAGAGTTGTGGTGTCTGTGAGAGATAGAGTAAATACACAGAAGAGTTGTGGTGTCTGTGAGAGATGCAGTAAATAAAAACAAGAGTTGTGGCATCTGTGAGAGCAGCTGTAAATCCTAACAAGTGTTGTGGCGTCTGTGACAGATACAGTAAATAAAAAGAAGAGTTGTGCCGTCTGTGAGAGATAAATAAATATCAAGAAGAGTTGTGGCATTTGTGGAGCTACTGTAAATAAAAACAAGAGTTGTGGCTCTGTGAGAGATACTGTAAATACAAACAAGTGTTGTGGCGTCTGTGACAGACATAGTAAATACAATGAAGAGTTGTGGCGTCTGTGACAGATGCAGTAAATAAAAACAAGAGTTGTGGCGTCTGTGAGAGATACAGTAAAAATAAAGAAGAGTTGTGGCGTCTGTGAGAAATACAGTAAATATAAACAAGAGTTTTGACGTCTGTGAGAGATGCTGTAAATCCTAACAAATGTTGTGCCGTCTGTGAGAGATAAAATAATTATCAAGAAGAGTTGTGGCATTTGTGGAGCTACTGTAAATAAAAACAAGAGTTGTGGCATCTGTGAGAGATACAGTAAATAAAAAAAAGATTTGTGGCGTCTGTGAGAGATACAGTAAATAAAAACAAGATTTGTGGCGTCTGTGAGAGATACAGTAAATAAAAACAGGAGTTGTGGCGTCTGTGAGAGAGACAGTAAATAAAAACAAGGAGTTGTGGCATTTGTGAGAGATACAGTAAATAAAAACAAGAGTTGTGGTGTCTGTGAGAGATACAGGAAATAAAATGAAGAGTTGTGGCGTTTGTGAGAGATACTGTAAATAAAAACAATAGTTGTGGCGTCTGTGACAGATACAGTAAATACAAACAAGAGTTGTGGCATCTGTGAGAGATACAGTAAATACAAATAAGAGTTGTGGTGTCTGTGAGAGATACAGTAAATAAAAACAAGAGTTGTGGCGTCTGTGAGAGATACAGGAAATAATATGAAGAGTTGTGGCGTTTGTGAGAGACACTGTAAATAAAAACAAGAGTTGTGGCGTCTGTGACAGATACAGTAAATATAAACAAGAGTTTTGATGTCTGTGAGAGACACTGTAAATACAAACAAGAGTTGTGGCATCTGTGAGAGATACAGTAAATATACAGAAGAGTTGTGGTGTCTGCGAGAGATGCAGTAAATAAAAACAAGGGTTGTGGCATCTGTGAGATATGCTGTAAATCCTAACAATTGTTGTGGCGTCTGTGACAGATACAGTAAAAATAAACAAGAGTTTTGGGGTTTGTGAGAGATACAGTAAATACAAATAAGAGTTGTGGTGTCTGTGAGAGATACAGTAAATAAAAACAAGAGTTGTGGCGTCTGTGAGAGATACAGGAAATAAAATGAAGAGTTGTGGCGTTTGTGAGAGACACTGTAAATAAAAACAATAGTTGTGGCGTCTGTGACAGATACAGTAAATATAAACAAGAGTTTTGATGTCTGTGAGAGATACTGTAAATACAAACAAGAGTTGTGGCATCTGTGAGAGATGCAGTAAATAAAAACAAGATTTGTGGCATTTGTGAGATATGCTGTAAATCCTAACAAGTGTTGTGGCGTCTGTGAGAGATGCAGTAAAGAATATCAAGAGTTGTGGCATCTGTGAGAGATGCTGTAAATCCTAACAAGTGTTGTGGCGTCTGTGACAGATACGGTAAAAACAAAGAAGAGTTGTGGGGTCTGTGAGAGATATAGTAAATATGAACAAGAGTTTTGGCGTCGGTGAGAGATACAGTAAATAATATCAAGAGTTCTGGCGTCTGTGAGAGATAAAGTAAATAAAAAGAAGATTTGTTGCGTCTGTGAGAGATAAATAAATATAAACAAGAATTGTGGCGTCTTTTGAGATGCATTAAATAAAAACCAGATTTGTGGCGTCTGTGAGAGATACAGTAAATAAAAACAGGAGTAGTGGCATTTGTGAGAGATACAGTAAATAAAAACAAGAGTTGTGGCGTCTGTGAGAGATACAGGAAATAAAAAGAAGAGTTGTGGCGTTTGTTAGAGATACTGTAAATAAAAACAAGAGTTTTGGCGTCTGTGAGAGATACTGTAAATTCAAACAAGTGTGGTGGCGTCTTTGAGAGATACTGTAAATACAGTGGGGGAAAAATAATTTAGTCAGCCACCAATTGTGCAAGTTCTCCCACTTAAAAAGATGAGAGAGGCCTGTCATTTTCATCATAGGTACACGTCAACTATGACAGACAAATTGAGAAAACAAAATCCAGAAAATCACATTGTAGGATTTTTTATGAATTTATTTGCAAATTATGGTGGAAAATAAGTAATTGGTCACCTACAAACAAGCAAGATTTCTGGCTCTCACAGACCTGTAACTTCTTCTTTAAGAGGCTCCTCTGTCCTCCACTCGTTACCTGTAATAATTGCACCTGTTTGAACTTGTTATCAGTATAAAAGACACCTGTCCACAACCTCAAACAGTCACACTCCAAACTCCACTATGGCCAAGACCAAAGAGCTGTCAAAGGACACCAGAAACAAAATTGTAGACCTGCACCAGGCTGGGAAGACTGAATCTGCAATAGGTAAGCAGCTTGGTTTGAAGAAATCAACTGTGGGAGCAATTATAAGGAAATGGAAGACATACAAGACCACTGATAATCTCCCTCGATCTGGGGCTCCACGCAAGATCTCACCCCGTGGGGTCAAAATGATCACAAGAACGGTGAGCAAAAATCCCAGAACCACACAGGGGGACCTAGAGAATGAACTGCAGAGAGCTGGGACCAAAGTAACAAAGCCTACCATCACTAACACACTACACCGCCAGGGACTCAAATCCGGCAGTGCGAGACGTGTCCCCCTGCTTAAGCCAGTACATGTCCAGGCCCGTCTGAAGTTTGCTAAAGTGCATTTGGATGATCCAGAAGAGGATTGGGAGAATGTCATATGGTCAGATGAAACCAAAATAGAACTTTTTGGTAAAAACTCAACTCGTCGTGTTTACATTTACATTTACATTTTAGTCATTTAGCAGACGCTCTTATCCAGAGCGACTTACAGTTAGTGCATACATTATTTTATCGAACCCACAACCCTGGCGTTGCAAACGCCATGCTCTACCAACTGAGCTACATCCCCTGCCGGCCATTCCCTCCCTTACCCTGGACGACGCTGGGCCAATTGTGCGCCGCCCCATGGGTCTCCCGGTCGCGGCCGGCTACGACAGAGCCTGGATTCAAACCAGGATCTCTAGTGGCACAGCTAGCACTGCGATGCAGTGCCTTAGACCACTGCGCCACTCGGGATGTGTTTGGAGGACAAAGAATGCTGAGTTGCATCCAAAGAACACCATACCTACTGTGAAGCATGGTGGTGGAAACATCATGCTTTGGGGCTGTTTTTCTGTAAAGGGACCAGGACGACTGATCCGTGTAAAGCAAAGAATGAATGGGGCCATGTATCGTGAGATTTTGAGTGAAAACCTCCTTCCATCAGCAAGGGCATTGTAGATGAAACGTGGCTGGGTCTTTCAGCATGACAATGATCCCAAACACACCGCCCGGGCAACGAAGGAGTGGCTTAGTAAGAAGCATTTCAAGGTCCTGGAGTGGCCTAGCCAGTCTCCAGATCTCAACCCCATAGAAAATCTTTGGAGGGAGTTGAAAGTCTGTGTTGCCCAGCGACAGACCCAAAACATCACTGCTCTAGAGGAGATCTGCATCGAGGAATGGGCCAAAATACCAGCAACAGTGTGTGAAAACCTTGTGAAGACTTACAGAAAACGTTTGACCTGTGTCATTGCCAACAAAGGGTATATAACAAAGTATTAAGAAACTTTTGTTATTGACCAAATACTTATTTTCCACCATAATTTGCAAATAAATTCATTAAAAATCCTACAATGTGATTTTCTGGAGAAAAAAAATCTCATTTTGTCTGTCATAGTTGACGTGTACCTATGATGAAAATTACAGGTCTCTCTCATCTTTTTAAGTGGGAGAACTTGCAAAATTGGTGGCTGACTAAATACTTTCTTTCCCCACTGTACAAACAAGTGTTGTGGCGTCTGTGACAGATAAAGTAAATACAAATAAGAGTTGTGGCGTCTGTGAGAGATGCAGTAAATAAAAACAAGATTAATGGCATCTGTGAGAGATACAGTAAATAAAAACAGGAGTTGTGGCATTTGTGAGAGATACAGAAAATAAAAACAAGAGTTGTGGCGTCTGTGATAGATACTGTAAATAAAAACAAGAGTTGTGGCGTCTGTGAGATATACAGTAAATAAACAGAAGAGTTGCGGCGTCTGTGAGAGATACTGTAAATACAAACAAGAGTTGTGGCGTCTGTGATAGATACTGTAAATAAAAACAAGAGTTGTGGCGTCTGTGAGAGATACTGTAAATACAAACAAGTGTTGTGGCGTCTGTGAGAGATACTGTAAATAAAAACAAGAGTTGTGGCGTCTGTGAGAGATACTGTAAATACAAACAAAGTGTTGTGTCGTCTGTGAGAGATGCAGGAAATAAAAACAAGAGTTGTGGCATCTGTGCGAGAAGCTGTAAATCCTATCAAGTGTTGTGGAGTCTGTGACAGATACAAACAAGAGTTGTGGCGTCTGTGAGAGATACTGTAAATAAAAACAGTAGTTGTGGCATTTGTGAGAGATGCAGTAAATAAAAAGAAGAGTTGTGGCGTCTGTGATAGATACTGTAAATAAAAACAAGAGTTGTGGCGTCTGTGAGAGATACAGTAAAAACAAAATAGAGTTTTGGCATCTCTGAGAGATACAGTATATAATATCAAGTGTTCTGGCGTCTGTGAGAGATAAAGTAAATAAAAAGAAGAGTTGTGGCGTTTGAGAGAGACACTGTCAATAAAAACAAGAGTTGATGCGTCTGTGACAGATGCAGTAAATACAAATAAGAGTTGTGGCGTCTGTGACAGATGCAGTAAATAAAAACAAGATTTGTGGCGTCTGTGAGAGATAGAATAAATATATACCAGAATTGTGGCGTCTGTGAGAGATACAGTAAATAAAAAAAGGAGTTGTGGCATTTGTGATAGATACTGTAAATAAAAACAAGAGTTGTGGCGTCTTTAAGAGATACAATAAATATAAACAAGAGTTGTGCCGTCTGTGAGAGATAAAATAAATAAAAAGAAGAGTTGTGACATTTGTGGAGATACTGTAAATAAAAAACTAGAGTTGTGGCGTCTGTGAGTGATACTGTAAATACAAACAAGTGTTGTGGCGTCTGTGACAGATGCAGTAAATAAAAACAAGATTTGTGGCGTCTGTGAGAGATACTGTAAATAAAAACAGGAGTTGTGGCATTTGTGAGAGATACAGTAAATACACAGATGAGTTGTGGTGTCTGTGAGAGATACAGTAAATAAAAACAAGAGTTGTGGCGTCTGTGAGAGATGCAGTAAATAAAAACAAGTGTTGTGGCGTCTGTGAGAGATGCAATAAATAAAAACAAGAGTTGTGGCGTCTGTGAGAGATACAGTAAATAAAACAAGAATTGTGACATCTGTGAGACATACAATAAATATAAAAAATTCTTACGGCGTCTGTGAGAGATACAGCAAATAAAAACAAGAGTTGTGGCGTCTCTAAGAGATACAATAAATATTAACAATGAGTTGTGGCATCTGTGAGAGTTACAGTAAATACAAACAAGAGTTATGGCGTCTGTGAGAGATACTGTAAATACAAACAAGAGTTGTGGCGTCTGTGAGAGATACTGTAAATAAAAACAAGAGTTATGGCGTCTGTGAGAGATACTGTAAATACAAACAAGAGTTGTGGCGTCTGTGAGAGATACTGTAAGTAAAAACAAGAGTTATGGCGTCTGTGAGAGATACTGTAAATACAAACAAGTGTTGTGGCATCTGTGAGAGTTACAGTTAATACAAAGAAGAGTTGTGGGGCGAGCGGGGGCAGCAGGGGTAAGAGGGGGCAGTAGGGGCGAGTGGGGGCAGCAGGGGTAAGAGGGGGCAGTAGGGGTAAGAGTGGGCAGTAGGGGTAAGAGGGGGCAGCAGGGGTAAGAGGGGGCAGTAGGGGTAAGAGGGTGCAGTAGGGGTAAGAGGGGGCAGTAGGGGTAAGAGGGGGCAGCAGGGGTAAGAGGGGGCAGCAGGGGTAAGAGGGGGCAGTAGGGGCGAGCGGGGGCAGCAGGGGTAAGAGGGGGCAGTAGGGGCGAGTGGGGGCAGCAGGGGTAAGATGGGGTGGTAGGGGTAAGAGGGGGCAGCAGGGGTAAGAGGGGGCAGCAGGGGTAAGAGGGGGAAGTAGGGGTAAGAGGGGGCAGTAGGGGTAAGAGGGGGCAGCAGGGGTAAGAGGGGGCAGTAGGGGTAAGAGGGGGCAGCAGGGGTAAGAGGGGGCAGTAGGGGCGAGCGGGGGCAGCAGGGGTAAGAGGGGGCAGTAGGGGTAAGAGGGGGCAGCAGGGGTAAGAGGGGGAAGCAGGGGTAAGAGGTGGCAGTAGGGGCGAGCGGGGGCAGCAGGGGTAAGAGGGGGCAGTAGGGGTAAGAGGGGGCAGCAGGGGTAAGAGGGGGCAGCAGGGGTAAGAGGGGGCAGTAGGGGCGAGCGGGGGCAGCAGGGGTAAGAGGGGGCGGTAGGGGTAAGAGGGGGCAGCAGGGGTAAGAGGGGGCAGCAGGGGCGAGCGGGGGCAGTAGGGGCAAGAGGGGGCAGCAGGGGCGAGCGGGGGCAGCAGGGGCGAGCGGGGGCGCTGGTAGTAGGTAGATATAATAGATCCTGGAGGTGATCAGGTTGTTATCCAAAGCACCTTAAATAATTTAACACTCAGGTGGGAGCGAGCAGGCTCCAGTTACACCGCTGAGTCATATTACCCAGTGTATAGAAACACACACAGGTACAGAGTAGGGACACAAACATGGGTAGGCTACACACACACACAGGTATAAGTACGGACACGTACAGACACACCGTGGGAGAACGACTGCCCCCTCTCTTTGAAGCCTCGGAAGTTCAAGGCCGACTGCGGTACTGCAGGCATTGTTAGCAGAAAAGGGGATCCCCCATCATAGTGAATGGAAACATGGCAATATTCATGGTCAATCTTCTTGTAAATAAAATGCTTAGAAGACAATCATGGTACCAATAATTGTTTCTAATACACCAGATGTATGTCCTGGAACCAATTATTTTAAAATCGCACACAGAAGAACTTATAAGGATAATTTAGTTGCTAATAGAAGCCTGCAGTACCCCGGTCGGCCTTCAACTTGAGTTACTCAATGAGAGGGGGCAGCACTGAGCTAGCCTGCAACGTCACTTCCTGGAGTAGCTCAAATTGCAACAAGATCTTACGGTTTTACCAATTTGACATCAGATGTTGACCTTTATCCACAGTTCTCCAAACGTCAAATTTCGAAGGTTTTTACAAGTTAATTATGCCCTCAGCCTCTGGAATAGCCTGCCAGAGATCCTACGGGTGGCAGAAACTGTGGACATACAGTATTTAAAAGAGATCTTAAAACACATCTTTTTAGATTAGCTTTTCCTTTTTAGTCGTTCAGTTTGTGTCATTCATAATTTTTTTAAATCTTATGATTGTTTCAGCTTTTATTTTCTAAAAGTGTTTTATTATTTTTTTCCTGCTTTCCATGTTTTAAATGTGCTTTATAAATAAAGCTTGATTTTATTTGATTTAAGGGTTAAGGTTTGGGACAGGGTTAAAACAAAACAATACAAAATAAGTGTCTACCACTGGGAATGAACACGTGACCTTCGGATCCAGAGTCATGGGATGGTAATGGTGCTCACTGTTGCCCCTAGTGGCCGGTATTGAAGGTATTCCACGACGTCCTCAGGAAGTCAATCAAACGGCGTATGTTATGTCTCCGTGAGATGCCATCTTAACCCACTTCATTTGGCTTCAGTGCACTATTGAGTGTTCACAGAATGGTGTGAATGGTGTCAGGTAATTTATACTATCTTAGTCTATTATCTGGCTGCATGGGCCAGCTCTCTCCTCTCTTCTCCTCTCCTCTCACCTCCCTCTCTCCTCTCCTCTAACCTCCCTCTCTCAATATAATATATAATATGCCATTTAGCAGACGCTTTTATCCAAAGCGACTTACAGTCATGTGTGCATACATTTTTACGCATGGGTGGTCCCGGGTATCGAACTCACTACCCTGGCGTTACAAGCGCCATGCTCTACCAATTGAGCTACAGAGGACCAATATTGTCTCCTCTCCTCTCCTCTCCTCTCCTCTCCTCTCCTCTCCTCTCCTCTCCTCTCCTCTCCTCTCCTCTCCTCTCCTCTCCTCTCCTCTCCTCTCCTCTCCTCTCCCCTCTCCTCTCCTCTCCTCTCCTCTCCTCTCCCTCCTCCCCTCCTCTCTCCTCTCCTCTCCTCTCCTCTGCTCTCCTCTCCTCCTCTCTCCTCTCCTCTCCTCTCCTCTCCTCTCCTCTCCTCTCCTCTCCTCTCCTCTCCTCTCCTCTCCTCTCCTCTCCTCTCCTCTCCTCTCCTCTCCTCTCCTCTCCTCTCCTCCTCTCTTCTCTCCTCTCCTCTCCGCTCACCTCCCCCCTCCTCTCATCCCTGTATCTGTCTTCTGCCTGTTCAACCCTGGCTTGAAAACAACTAAATCCATCTGGCACACTCCAGTGTTATTACTCTGCTGGCTGGCTTGACCCCTGTCCCTCCACAGGATCCCATTTCACACCATTGTATCCCACCCAGGGCCTTAGTTATGTTGATGTTTAAAGAGGTATTATGGTCATTCACATCCCCCGAAGGAACGACAACCAACAACCCTTTACTGATCTTACAAACACCCTTGGTTGTGATGTTTGTCAGGCCCACATTTCATAAAGTTGACTGTTTACAGTACTTTGAGATTAAATGGGCAATTATGTTACACACTGATATAGAATTTTCCTAAATGTACTCATTCCCACTATGTGATGCCAAAGAAGCCATTTTGCACCAGAATCAAACCTAAAACATTTGGAATGCTTGACAATGTATTTTGAGTGCTTCTTGCGCCGTCAGATGGCATTGCCAAGGCGGCATCCCCCTCTAGGCTCTGGAGGCAGGGGACGATGTCACACACATACACACCTGGCTGGCCCTCTGTGCCACCTCGACACCTGACACACTCCTGGCACGGTCTGACGCTGTTCATGATGTTGGTAGTGATGTTGGTAGTGATGTTGGTAGTGTAATGTGACGGGTTGCTCCTTTCACAGGACATCCAACTGACTGTGTCTCTGTACACACACACACACACACACACACACACACAAACACACACACACACACAAACACACACACACACACACACACACACACACACAAACAAACACACACAAACACACAAACACACACACACACACACACACACACTGATAGGCTTATGCTACTCAGTTACAGCACTGTTTACCGGCCAGGATTCAGGGAAGTACGATCCGCTTGGACCAGATCTACCAATCAAGTTAAGTTGTATCAGGTGTACTGTACAGTACCACTGCTGGCTCTACAGATATCACTGGCTGCTGACATGATTTGAAAGCCTTACTTTGAACATGAGGGACACTTGATGACGGATAGGGGGTTGGGCAGGTTACTTTCTAAATGTAAACCATTACAGTTACTAGTTACCTGTCCATTGTAATTGTAATCAGTAACGTAACTTTTGGATTACCCAAACTCAGTAAAGTAATCGGATTACTTTCAATTACTTTCAGATTACGCTCCCCTTAAGTGGCAGAAGAAGACACAAATGAATATTACCAATTGAAAGACATCTATTGCAGGATAAATCAATGTTAGAGTTTACATAGCTGGCCATACATGGATGTTGCATTTTACTTTATGGGTTATGTAGTCTTGTTACCCATTGCTTTCTACTTCAATACAGATGGTAAAATGATTAGGCTATATACTTATATTAAAAACCAAAGTCTGTCAGATTTCCAGTCATTCCAATCAATTTTTAAATACTCCTTGATCTTCAAGTATCGGACTTGGCAATATGGGAATATAGATCAGTCTAATTGTTTTAGCTTAACATAACCCAAAACAAAGGAGTAATTAGTGTGATGTGCTGTTTATGTTTTAGTCATGGAGGACTGATCGGGCTTATTGCTTCCAGTTGAAAAATAACTGCATCTCTCATGGAAAGGCACGCTTTGATCACTAAAAGTGCTATTTTCACGACGTGGAGAATGTATGTCACGTGTAGCTATAGGACCGCTGTTTATGTTTTTGTCGGTGACCCCATAGAATTAGGAATTACAATACTTAATTAATTCAATAGGATCTCTATGGATGACACTTTGATATCTCGATCATTTGCCGGTGTTGAAGGTTATTAAAAGTGAGCGATCAAGCAAATGTCCATCAGGACATAACTAATATAAAAAATAATTAAACAATAATAATAATATACAATATAAAATATAATAAAACTAGTTTTCGACAGTACGTGGAGCACAATTTACTCAAACTATTATTCCTGGGATCCGCACTCTGAGGCTGAATGATAGGCAGCTTAGCCTACACTTCTTCAATTCAACCATTATTGGGGTAAAATACACCTATTGAAAGAGCAGCAGTGTGGTTCACATCATCGAGAGAGCAGCAGTGTGATTCACATCACTGAGAGAGCAGCAGTGTGGTTCACATCATCGAGAGAGCAGCAGTGTGGTTCACATCACTGAGAGAACAGCAGTGTGGTTCACATCACTGAGAGAGCAGCAGTGTGGTTCACATCACTGCTATGTAGATATCAATAATAGTCTAAGTGATATCCGTATCTCCCTTAGTCATCCTTACCTCATTTATTCAACTTGGTCATATAATCTTTGGATGCCGACAGCAGTCACACCATTGGAAGACATATCTTACGGACTGTAGCCTACAAAAACCTATTCCTGCCCCACGATCCAACAAACGCATTTGGTGTGTCATCAAAGTGGTCTCTGATTGGTGGTCATCATTTGGTGTGTCATCATAGTGGTCTCTGATTGGTGGTCATCATTTGGTGTGTCATCAAAGTGGTCTCTGATTGGTGGTCATCATTTGGTGTGTCATCATAGTGGTCTCTGATTGGTGGTCATCATTTGGTGTGTCATCATAGTGGTCTCTGATTGGTGGTCATCATTTGGTGTGTCATCATAGTGGTCTCTGATTGGTGGTCATCATTTGGTGTGTCATCATAGTGGTCAGACTCAGCTGGAACAAACTTAAACTTGTGCCTTTTTTTCACTGCTGATTTGAATGTCATTGAGAAAACTGAAAGATGTCATATAGTATTTATTTCTGAATTTAAAAGTAATCCTAAAAGTAATCATCTAGTTTTTCTAAAGTATCTGTAATCTGATTACAATACTTTTGCTGGTAACGTAATGGATTACAGTTGCACTTTCTTGTAATCAGTTACATCCCCAACCCTGATGATGGATACAAGTCCTGAAACTCAGTCATGTGTGACCAGCCGGGGTTCGAACTTGGGTCTCCTGTGTCCTTCAAAGACTGTGTTAGCCAGCTGAGCTAAAGTCTAGGCATCTTCAGGTCTCAGGCAAGGTAATTCATCACTCAAGTGTGGTTCACCAACCATCAAAACACCTCTTTCTTCTCCCCTCCTTTCGCACGACCCAATTACTCTCCAAGACTTTAAACTGCTACCAAACGCTGCACAGCGGGGGGGGGGGCGGGGGGGATGCGGAGAGCCGGGTTGTTGCCATGGTCACTGTCACTCAGATTTAGTACTCACAGAGGTAAGGAGGGTTAGAAGAGATGGGGATGAGGGGGGTTAGAAGGGATGGGGATGAGGGGGGTTAGAAGGGATGGGGATGAGGAGGGTTAGAAGGGATGGGGATGAGGGGGGTTAGAAGGGATGGGGATGAGGGGGGTTAGAAGGGATGGGGATGAGGGGGGTTAGAAGGGATGGGGATGAGGGGGGTTAGAAGGGATGGGGATGAGGGGGGTTAGAAGGGATGGGGATGAGGGGGGTTAGAAGGGATGGGGATGAGGGGGGTTAGAAGGGATGGGGACGAGGGGGGTTAGAAGGGATGGGGATGAGGGGGGTTAGAAGGGATGGGGATGAGGGGGGTTAGAAGGGATGGGGATGGGGACGAGGGGGGTTAGAAGGGATGGGGATGAGGGGGGTTAGAAGGGATGGGGATGGGGATGAGGGGGGTTAGAAGGGATGGGGATGAGGGGGGTTAGAAGGGATGGGGATGAGGGGGGTTAGAAGGGATGGGGATGAGGGGGGTTAGAAGGGATGGGGATGAGGGGGGTTAGAAGGGATGGGGATGAGGGGGGTTAGAAGGGATGGGGACGAGGGGGGTTAGAAGGGATGGGGATGAGGGGGGTTAGAAGGGATGGGGATGAGGGGGGTTAGAAGGGATGGGGATGAGGGGGGTTAGAAGGGATGGGGATGAGGAGGGTTAGAAGGGATGGGGATGAGGGGGGTTAGAAGGGATGAGGATGAGGGGGGTTAGAAGGGATGGGGATGAGGGGGGTTAGAAGGGATGGGGATGAGGAGGGTTAGAAGGGATGGGGATGAGGAGGGTTAGAAGGGATGGGGATGAGGATGAGGGGGGTTAGAAGGGATGGGGATGAGGGGGGTTAGAAGGGATGGGGATGAGGAGGGTTAGAAGGGATGGGGATGAGGGGGGTTAGAAGGGATGGGGATGAGGGGGGTTAGAAGGGATGAGGGGGGTGAGGTGTTAGTGAGGCTTCTAAGGATTCTGACGTGTTGCGTCATGTGTTGTGTGAAACAGAATGCTTTTGATTCGGAACAGTGGAAAAAGTCATAATTTACAGCAATAGCAAGGAGTTAGGCAAAATGGGTGGGCAAAATGGACATGGAAAATATTCTGAAATATACTATCTTTGTATTTTGCTGTTCAGTCTTCTTGCTCCCCTCAAGGGACCAGGTGGGTCTATCTGAGGAACAATCTATTCCTGGAAAGAGTCAGTGGTGGGGAGAGAGAGAGTACAATTCTCTTCAGACTAGACCACAGCCTGATACCAGAGAGAGAGAGAGAGAGAGAGAGAGAGAGAGAGAGAGAGAGAGAGAGAGAGAGAGAGAGAGAGAGAGAGAGAGAGAGAGAGAGAGAGAGAGAGAGAGAGAGAGAGAGAGAGAGAGAGAGAGAGAGAGAATATATTTTATATTCTTCAAAGTAGCCACCCTTTGCCTTGATGACAGCTTTGCAAACTCTTGGCCAAACCATAAACCTAGCGTCCTGTCCAGGGGGTGTCTATAATATAATTGTTTGACTTATTACCACTTGCTGGCATTGTAAGAGACAAAAAGGTGCTTCTTTATTTGATAGTACTGTATGTTTAAATGAGATATGATGCAGACTTGTAAGACCTAAGGAGAGAGAAAAAAGGTACAAATGTCTAACAATTGATCATGTCTGTACAGTATATTGGCTAATCGGCTCTGAGTCATCTGCACATCAGAGTTGGGGTTCATTTCACTAATTCAATTCTAATTCAATTCTAATTCAATTCTAATTCAATTCTAATTCAATTCTAATTCAATTCTCTCTCCCTGTAAATTCCACTTATTCAATAAAAATTCCAGGTCAGTCTTTAAATTCAGAAATAATTCAATTCCTCTGAATTCTAATGTTAGGTAAATTCCAATAATTAAATTCCCAATTCAATCCCAAAATAACTCAAATGTAAATCCAATTCCCTCAGGCTTTCAGGCGGATCATGTCACTGTTCAGACAGCCTAGCTATAGTGGAAATATAGGAATACAGGTTGAAATGATTAAAAACAA
Source organism: Coregonus lavaretus (assembly GCF_964263955.1). Taxonomy (NCBI): domain Eukaryota; kingdom Metazoa; phylum Chordata; class Actinopteri; order Salmoniformes; family Salmonidae; genus Coregonus; species Coregonus lavaretus. The sequence goes on along the minus strand of NW_028159303.1, from coordinate 311,960 downwards.
ATCCTACAGTAAATGTCTTATAATATGTGCATTACTTCCATTAACTGAGAAATGTACAAATATTTAATTCCACTTCATGGGTAAATTCAAGAATTGAATTGGAATTTCAAATTAAAGTGGAAATGACTCCAAACCTGGAGCATATACTTTAAATATAAATAAATACAAATTTAGAAAAATATCTAAGTGGTTTCAGACGGTTGATAAAAATTTATATCCATTTAATTTCACAGATTAGTTTTTGATTAAAAAAATTAATTACAATTTCAGTAGATATTACAATGTAAATAAACAAAAACATGGACTACTTTTGTAGGGAAACCCCTGAACATATGAAGAGTTTCTTTCCAAAAACGCTATATCCATTTTCAGAAATGTTGGGAAATTAGCTTTTATTGTTTAAATAAATTAAGGAAGAGATTGGTGTATTTTTTCACTATCTAATCATGACATGGGGTTGTTCAATGACAGAAACTCAGCAAAAAAAGAAACGTCCCTTTTTCAGGACCCTGTCTTTCAAAGATAATTCGTAAAAATCTATTAAACTTCACAGATTATCATCGTAAAGAGTTTAAACACTGTTTCACATGCTTGTCCAATGAACCATAAAAAATTAATGAACATGCACCTGTGGAACGGTCGTTAAGACACTAACAGCTTACAGATGGTAGGCAATTAAGGTCACAGTTATGAAAACTTAGGACACTAAAGAGGCCTTTCTACTGACTCTGAAAAACACAAAAAGAAAGACGCCCAGGGTCCCTGCTCATCTGCGTGAACGTGCCTTAGGCATGCTGCAAGGAGGCATGAGGACTGCAGATGTGGCCAGGGCAATAAATTGCAATGTTCGTACTGTGAGACGCCTAAAACAGCGCTACAGGGAGACAGGACGGACAGCTGATCGTCGTCGCAGTGGCAGACCACGTGTAACAAAACCTGCACAGGATCGGTACATCCGAACATCACACCTGCGGGACAGATACAGGATGGCAACAACAACTGCCCGAGTTACACCAGGAACGTACAATCCCTCCATCAGTACTCAGACTGTCCGCAATAGGCTGAGAGAGGCTGGACTGAGGGCTTATAGGCCTGTTGTAAGGCAGGTCCTTACCAGACATCACTGGCAACAACGTCGCTTATGGGCACAAACCCACCGTCGCTGGACCAGACAGGACTGGCAAGAGGTGCTCTTCACTGACAAGTTGCGGTTTTGTCTCACCAGGGGTGATGGTCGGATTCGCGTTTATCGTCGAAGGAATGAGTGTTACACTGAGGCCTGTACTCTGGAGCGGGATCGATTTGGAGGTGGAGGGTCTGTCATGGTCTGGGGCGGTGTGTCACAGCATCATCGGAGTGAGCTTGTTGTCATTGCGCCGAGTGGCGCAGTGGTCTAAGGCACTGCATCACAGTGCTAGCTGTGCCACTAGAGATCCTGGTTCGAATCCAGGCTCTGTCGTAGCCGGCCGCGACCGGGAGACCCATGCTGCGGCGCACAATTGGCCCAGCGTCGTCCAGGGTAGGGGAGGGAATGGCCGGCAGGGATGTAGCTCAGTTGGTAGAGCATGGTGTTTGCAACACCAGGGTTGTGGGTTCGATTCCCACGGGGGGCCAGTATGAAAAAAATAAAAATAATAATAAAGTATGCACTCACCAACTGTAAGTCGCTCTGGATAAGAGCGTCTGCTAAATGACTAAAATGTAAAATGTAAAAATGTAATTGCAGGCAATCTCAACACTGTGTGTTACAGGGAAGACATTATTCTCCCTCATGTGGTAACCTTCCTGCAGGCTCATCCTGACATGACCCTCCAGCATGACAATGCCACCAGCCATACTGCTCGTTCTGTGCGTGATTTCCTGCAAGACAGGAATGTCAGTGTTCTGCCATGGCCAGCGAAGAGCCCGGATCTCAATCCCATTGAGCACGTCTGGGACCTGTTGGATCGGAGGGTGAGGGCTAGGGCCATTCCCCCCCAGAAATGTCTGGGAACTTGCAGGTGCCTTGGTGGAAGAGTGGGGTAACATCTCACAGAAAGAACTGGCAAATCTGGTGCAGTCCATGAGGAGGAGATGCACTGCAGTACTTAATGCAGCTGGTGGCCACATCAAATACTGACTGTTACTTTTGATTTTCACCCCCACTTTGTTCAGGGACACATTATTCCATTTATGTTAGTCACATGTCTATGGGAACTTGTTCAGTTTATGTCTCAGTTGTTGAATCTTGTTATGTTCATACAAATATTTACACATGCTGAAAATAAATGCAGTTGACAGTGAGAGGACGTTTCTTTTTTTGCTGAGTATATTTGTTTAAAGTTTATCACTTGATGGTTTCATTTCGAAATGATATATATCCGCCTCACTCTCAGAGAAATAAGTAGTACTGGAAGGTTTTACACAGTCAAATGTAACAAATAACTACATTTTTAATAAAGAACTGTACAAATTATACATTTGTGATATCAATATTTAATTTAATAATAATAATCAATACAGTAATCTGAGATCTTTATGTGAAACATTTACATTTGACCTTTTAGTCATTTAGCAGATGCTCTTATCCAGAGCGACTTACAGTAAGTGCATTCATCTTTTTGGGCACCCTGACCAAATTCACATAGAAATGTGACTTATAGATCTTCAATTCTCATTTAAAGCAAGTCTAAGAAGCGATAGATCTGTTCTATGTGTGCTATTTCTATGCTTCCCGTTCTCAAGTTTAGTTTTTGCATCTTTTACTTTCGGTTTTGTACATCAGCTTCAAACAGCTGAAAATACAATATTTGTGGTTATTCAAAATATATTCCACATAGGTTTAGATGGTACAATGATTCTATATTGCTTGTTTTGTCACATAAGCTGAAATTAGGCAAACAATTAGAATTTTAGCAACCAGGAAATGGTGGAGCTAGGTGAGACAACCACATATCACAGTCAAATATACAGGATACGAACATTCCATTCAACCTAAACAATGGCTGTATAGCATGTTGCACAAAAAAAACATTTTCAAACACATTTAAAATCAATGAATAATATTGACACACATATGGCAATGATATCTGATGAAAAAACACAATGTAAAAAATGTGTGGATATAGCTTTGGTAGATATAGCTATGGACGGCATTGCTTTGGTGGATATAGTGTCAGCGTCTGGGTGAAGTGGGGAAACGGAATCAGGCGCAGGACACAGAACTGAGAGATAAATGGCTTTACTAGACTCAAAGTAAACCATAGCAAACCCTCCACGCAGGGAAGAGCAAAACAACAGCTCAACAGACGACGTAACAAAGAACAATCACGCACACACCCAGGAGGGAAAACAGAGGTGATATAGGGAAACGAATAAGCCTAATGAGTAACAGGTGGGAATAATAAAGACAGAACTAGTGAGACACAGAAACATCGATCGGTGGCAGCTAGTACTCCGGTGACGACGACCGCCAAAGCCTGCCCGAGCGAGGAGGAGGGGCAGCCTCGGCCGTATCCGTGACAGTACCCCCCCCCCCCCGACACCGGAGGATGCGGAGCAGGGCGAGTCGGATGACGACTATGGAACTCCCTTAACAAGGAGGGATCGAGGATGTCCCTCCTGGGAGACCAGCTCCATTCCTCCGGACCGTACCCCTCCCACTCCAACCCGACGCCTCGAATCCATGATGGAATGGACCGAGTACGCCGGTGCCCCCTCAATGTCCAATGGGGCGGAGGAACCTCCCGCACCTCCGACTCCTGGAGCGGACCAGCTACCACCGGCCTGAGGAGAGACACATGGAACGAGGGGTTAATACAGTAATCAGGGGGGAGCTGTAACCTATAACAAACCTTGTTCAACCTCCTCAGGACTTTAAAGGGCCCCAAAAACCGCCGACCCAGCTTCCGGCAGGGCAGGCGAAGGGGCAGGTTTCGGGTCGAGAGCCAGACCCGGTCCCCCGGTGCATAAACCGGAGCCTCACTGCGGTGGCAGTCGGCACTCGCCTTCTGTCTCCTAATTGCCCTTTGCAGGCGTACATGGGCAGCGTTCCAGGTTTCCTCCGAGCGCCGAAACCATTCATCCACCGCAGGAACCTCAATCTGGCTCTGATGCCACGGTGCCAGGACCGGCTGGTAACCTAGTACACACTGAAAAAGAGACAGGTCAGTGGAGGAGTGACGGAGGGAATTTTGTGCTATCTCTGCCCAGGGGATGTAAACTGACCAATCCCCCTGCCGGTCCTGGCAATACGACCTCAGAAACCTACCCACATCCTGGTTTACTCTCTCCACCTGCCCATTACTCTCGGGGTGAAAACCTGAGGTCAGGCTGACCGAGACCCCCAGATGGTCCATAAACGCCTTCCAGACCCTCGATCTGGGGACCCCGATCAGACACTATATCCTCAGGCATCCCGTAGTGCCGGAAGACGTGTGTAAACAGGGCCTCTGCGGTCTGTAGGGCAGTAGGGAGACCGGGTAAAGGAATGAGACGACAGGACTTAGAAAACTGATCCACAACGACCAGGATCGTGGTGTTACCCTGTGACGGAGGAAGATCCGTAACAAAGTCCACCGATAGGTGTGACCACGGCCGCTGTGGAACGGGGAGAGGTTGTGCACTGGGCACACACCGAACAGGAAGAAACATAAAACCTCACGTCCTGAGCTAAGGTAGGCCACCAGTACTTCCCACTAAGACAGCGCACTGTCCGACCAATGCCAGGATGGCCAGAAGAGGGTGACGTGTGAGCCCAATAAATCAAACGATCGCGAACCTCGGACGGAACGTACGCACGACCCACTGGACACTGGGGGGGAGTGGGCTCTGTGCGTAATGCCCGCTCGATGTCCGCGTCAACCTCCCATACCACCGGTGCCACCAGACAAGAAGCCGGAAGTATGGGAGTGGGCTCCCTGGTCCGATCCTCTTAGTCATATAGCCGGGACAGAGCGTCTGCCTTAGCATTCTGGGAACCTGGTCTATATGATAAGGTGAACACAAAACGCGTGAAAAACATGGCCCACCTTGCCTGACAAGGATTCAGTCTCCTCGCTGCCCGAATGTACTCCAGATTGCGGTGATCAGTCAAAATGAGAAAAGGGTGTTTAGCCCCCTGAAGCCAATGTCTCCACACCTAAAGAGCTTTCACAACAGCTAACAGCTCCCGATCCCCCACGTCATAGTTTTGCTCCGCCGGGCTGAGCTTCTTCGAGAAGAAAGCACAGGGGCGGAGTTTGGGAGGCGTACCCGAGCGCTGAGACAGTACAGCTCCTATCCCCGCCTCGGACGCGTCCACCTCAACTATGAATTGCAAGGAAGGATCCGGATGAGCCAGCACGGGGGCCGTGGTGAACAGCGCCTTCAGCTGACCAAAAGCCCTGTTCGCCTCAGCTGACCACTGCAGGCGCACCGATCCGCCCTTTAGCAAAGAGGTTATGGGAGCTGCTACCTGGCCAAAGCCCCGGATAAATCTCCGGTAGTAGTTGGCAAAACCCAAAAATCTCTGCACCTCCTTTACCGTGGTAGGAGTCGGCCAATTACGCACGGCTGAAACGCGGTCACACTCCATCTCAACCCCTGACTCTGACAAGCGGTATCCTAAGAAGGAGACGGACTGTTTGAAGAACAGACATTTCTCAGCCTTAACGTACAGGTCATGCTCCAACAGTCTACCAAGCACCTTGCGCACCAGGGACACATGCTCGTCGCGTGTAGCGGAGTATATTAGAATATCATCTATATACACCACTACACCCTGTCCGTGCAGGTCCCTGAAAATCTAATTGACAAAGGATTGAAAGACTGATGGAGCATTCATCAACCCGTACGGCATGACGAGGTACTCATAGTGACCAGAGGTGGTACTAAATGCCGTCTTCCACTCGTCCCCCTCCCGGATACGGATCAGATTGTACGCGCTCCTGAGGTCCAATTTTGTGAAGAAGCACACCCCGTGCAATGACTCCGTCATACTAGCAATGAGAGGAAGAGGATAGCTGTATTTTACGGTTATCTGATTGAGACCTCGATAGTCAATGCACGGGCGTAAACCTCCATCCTTTTTCTTCGCTAAAAAGAGAAACTCGAGGAGGCAGGGGAAGTGGAGGGCCGAATGTATCCCTGTCCCAGAGATTCGGTGACATATGTCTCCATAGCCACCGTCTCCTCCTGTGACAGAGGATACACGTGACTCATGGGAAGTGCAGCGCCCTCACAGAGATCTATCGCACAATCCCCTCGTCGATGAGTGGTAATTGAGTCGCCTTCTTTTTACAGAAGGCGAGAGCCAAATCGGCATATTCTGAGGGAATGTGCATTGGGGAGACATGGTTTGGACTCTCCACCGTGGTTGCCCCTACGGAAACACCTACACACCTTCCCAAGCACTGAGGTGACCATCCCTTAAGAGCCCTCTGTTGCCACGAAATACTGGGGTCATGATTGGCTAGCCAGAGAAGGCCCAGCACCACGGGAAACGCAGGAGAATCAATAAGGAAGAGACTAATTCTCTCCTCATGACCCCCCTGTGTCTCCATCCGAAGTGGAACTGTGACCTCCCTAACCATACCTGACCCTAATGGGTGACTATCTTGGGCATGTATGGGGAAGGGCACATCTAAAGGCAATATAGGAATCCCTAATCTATGCGCAACCAGTCTATCCATTAAATTCCCAGCTGCGCCGGAATCTACGAGCGCCCTATGCTGGGAATGTGGGGAAAACTCAGGAAAAATAACATTTATCATCATGTGAGCAACAGGGAGCTCTGGGTGAGTTGGGTGCCTACTCACCTGGGATGGTCCCCCAGAACCCTGCCTGCTGCCTCGATTCCATGAGGGTCTTCTCCTGCACCGGCCCGCAGTGTGTCCTCTGCGGCCACAGTTGGTGCAGGAGACCACCCCCTTGCTCGTTCTCTCCGCATCAGCACTTCCAAGCTCCATAGGTGTGGACTCGGAAGTGCTGGGGGATGGACTGGACGGACCCTGATCTGGACGTCCGCGGGTAGCCAACAGGTTATCCAGCCGGATCGGTAAATCTACCAGCTGGTCCAGGTTAAGATTAGTGTCCCTGCAGGCCAGCTCCCGACGAACGTCCTTCCGTAGACTGCATCGGTAGTGATCAATCAGGGCACTCTCGTTCCATCCCGCGCTGGCTGCCAGTGTCCTGAAATCCAGGGCGAATTCCTGTGCGCTCCTCCCTCCCTGGCTGAGGTGAAACAGACGCTCCCCCACCGCTCTCCCCTCAGGCGGATGATCGAATACTGCCCGGAAACGGCGGGTAAAATCCTCATAACGAACGGACTCAGCGTCTATTCCACCCCACTCCGCGTTGGCCCATTCCAGGGCTCTGCCCGACAGACAGGAGATGAGGGCGGACACGCTCTCGTATCCTGAGGGAGCCGGGTGGATGGTGGCCAGTTAAAGCTCCACCTGGAGCAGGAAACCCTTACACCCGGCAGCTGTCCCATCGTATTCCTTCGGGAGCAAGAGCCGAATACCACTGGACCCAGGGTTTGAGGGTCTTGATGGAGGAGAAATCGGCGAAGGAGGAGATGTAGAAGACCCAACTCTTTCCCATCGATCAATGGTGTTGATCACTTGATCGAGAGCTGAACCTAGTCTCTGCAGCATGGTCGCGTGCTGGTGGGTGCGTTCCTCCACCGAAGCGCTGGGATTGGGCATGCCTGCTGACTCCATAAAGGGTGCGTGATTCTCTCAGCGTCTGGGTGAAGTGGGGAAACGGAATCAGGCGCAGGACACAGAACTGAGAGATAAATGGCTTTACTAGACTCAAAGTAAACCATAGCAAACCCTCGACGCAGGGAAGAGCAAAACAACAGCTCAACAGACGACGTAACAAAGAACAATCACGCACACACCCAGGAGGGAAAACAGAGGTGATATAGGGAAACTAATAAGCCTAATGAGTAACAGGTGGGAATAATAAAGACAGAACTAGTGAGACACAGAAACATCGATCGGTGGCAGCTAGTACTCCGGTGACGACGACCGCCAAAGCCTGCCCGAGCGAGGAGGAGGGGCAGACTCGGCCGTATCCGTGACATATAGCTTTGGTGGATATAGCTTTGGTGGAAATAGCTTTGGTGGATATAGCATTATATAAATAAACTCTTCAATATAACATACCCAACAAACATAAACACAGAGGCAATACAGAAAAATAATCATTTTCTTTTAGCCCTGTTATTCTCCTTTAACTTTTAGCCCTGTTATTCTCCTTTAACTTTTAGCCCTGTTATTCTCCTGTATCTTTTAGCCCTGTTATTCTCCCGTATCTTTTAGCCCTGTTATTCTCCTGTATCTTTTAGCCCTGTTATTCTCCTGTATCTTTTAGCCCTGTTATTCTCCTGTATCTTTTAGCCCTGTTATTCTCCTGTATCTTTTAGCCCTGTTATTCTCCTGTATCTTTTAGCCCTGTTATTCTCCTGTATCTTTTAGCCCTGTTATTCTCCCGTATCTTTTAGCCCTGTTATTCTCCTGTATCTTTTAGCCCTGTTATTCTCCCGTATCTTTTAGTCCTGTTATTCTCCTTTATATTTTAGCCCTGTTATTCTCCTGTATCTTTTAGCCCTGTTATTCTCCCGTATCTTTTAGTCCTGTTATTCTCCTGTATCTTTTAGCCCTGTTATTCTCCTGTATCTTTTAGCCCTGTTAGTCTCCTGTATCTTTTAGCCCTGTTATTCTCCTGTATCTTTTAGCCCTGTTATTCTCCTTTATCTTTTAGCCCTGTTATTCTCCTTTATCTTTTAGCCCTGTTATTCTCCTTTAACTTTTAGCCCTGTTATTCTCCTGTATCTTTTAGCCCTGTTATTCTCCCGTATCTTTTAGCCCTGTTATTCTCCTGTATCTTTTAGCCCTGTTATTCTCCTGTATCTTTTAGCCCTGTTATTCTCCTGTATCTTTTAGCCCTGTTATTCTCCTGTATCTTTTAGCCCTGTTATTCTCCTGTATCTTTTAGCCCTGTTATTCTCCTGTATCTTTTAGCCACTTCTTCTTCTTTCCTTACCTGAAAAACAAAGGAAGCATTATTGAAACACCACACTTAAATTAAATATAAAAGGACAGACCCACATGAAATTAGAAACTATCCAGGTCTTAATTTTCAGTGCTGCAAGTTATGCACCTGCACACTGCATAAATAGAGCTTAACTTAATTTTTGACAAGTATATAAATCACAAAATTAATTTTAAATATATGTTCCTATTTCAGTGCCTTTTTAAAAATGATCTTACAGTGAGCAATGAGTAATCTGATTGTTTTGCTAAATAATTTACGTACAGACCAGCTTGTAAGGCCTCTATTTACTCAGCCTGTGAGGACTCTTGCATATAAGCCAGAATTCGAGGCCCCTATTTACATTACCTAACCTGCAAGGAGTCTTTATTATAGACCAGCCTCCGAAGCTGCTATTTACACTGACCAGCCTGGTAGGAGCCTTTATTATAGACTAGCCTCCGAAGCTGCTATTTACACTGACCAGCCTGGTAGAAACCTTTATCAGCCTTTAAGACCTCCATCTGAGCTCCACTCCAGTTCAGTTGAACAGGTCGTTGAGGTCCGGCCAGTCTGACCAGACTCCAAAGCTCGCTGCACGCGAGTGTCCAATTTTCCATTGGCCTTCCTCCTAAAGCCCAAGAAGTTGTCACCAGTGTCTGTGGCCACACACATATATACACACACACACACACACACACACACACACACACACACACACATACACACACACTCTCTCACGCACATATACAGTGGGGAAAAAATGTATTTAGTCAGCCACCAATTGTGCAAGTTCTCCCACTTAAAAAGATGAGAGAGGCCTGTAATTTTCATCATAGGTACACATCAACTATGACAGACAAATTGAGAAAACAAAATCCAGATAATCACATTGTAGGATTTTTAATAAATTTATTTGCAAATTATGGTGGAAAATAAGTATTTGGTCACCTACAAACAAGCAAGATTTCTGGCTCTCACAGACCTGTAACTTCTTCTTTAAGAGGCTCCTCTGTCCTCCACTCGTTACCTGTATTAATGGCACCTGTTTGAACTTGTTATCAGTATAAAAAGACACCTGTCCACAACCTCAAACAGTCACACTCCAAACTCCACTATGGCCAAGACCAAAGAGCTGTCAAAGGACACCAGAAACAAAATTGTAGACCTGCACCAGGCTGGGAAGACTGAATCTGCAATAGGTAAGCAGCTTAGTTTGAAGAAATCAACTGTGGGAGCAATTATTAGGAAATGGAAGACATACAAGACCACTGATAATCTCCCTCGATCTGGGGCTCCACGCAAGATCTCACCCCGTGGGGTCAAAATGATCACAAGAACGGTGAGCAAAAATCCCAGAACCACACGGGGGGACCTAGTGAATGACCTGCAGAGAGCTGGGACCAAAGTAACAAAGCCTACCATCAGTAACACACTACGCCGCCAGGGACTCAAATCCTGCAGTGCCAGACATGTCCCCCTGCTTAAGCCAGTACATGTCCAGGCCCGTCTGAAGTTTGCTAGAGTGCATTTGGATGATCCAGAAGAGGATTGGGAGAATGTCATATGGTCAGATGAAACCAAAATAGAACTTTTTGGTAAAAACTCAACTCGTCGTGTTTGGAGGACAAAGAATGCTGAGTTGCATCCAACGAACACCATACCTACTGTGAAGCATGGGGGTGGAAACATCATGCTTTGGGGCTGTTTTTCTGCAAAGGGACCAGGACGACTGATCCGTGTAAAGGAAAGAATGAATGGGGCCATGTATTGTGAGATTTTGAGTGAAAACCTCCTTCCATCAGCAAGGGCATTGAAGATGAAACGTGGCTGCATCTTTCAGCATGACAATGATCCCAAACACACCGCCCGGGCAACAAAGGAGTGGCTTCGTAAGAAGCATTTCAAGGTCCTGGAGTGGCCTAGCCAGTCTCCAGATCTCAACCCCATAGAAAATCTTTGGAGGGAGTTGAAAGTCTGTGTTGCCCAGCGACAGCCCCAAAACATCACTGCTCTAGAGGAGATCTGCATGGAGGAATGGGCCAAAATACCAGCAACAGTGTGTGAAAACCTTGTGAAGACTTACAGAAAACATTTGACCTGTGTCATTGCCAACAAAGGGTATATAACAAAGTATTGAGAAACTTTTGTTATTGACCAAATACTTATTTTCCACCATAATTTGCAAATAAATTCATTAAAAATCCTACAATGTGATTTTCTGGATTTTTTTTCTCATTTTGTCTGTCATAGTTGACGTGTACCTATGATGAAAATTACAGGCCTCTCTCACCTTTTTAAGTGGGAGAACTTGCACAATTGGTGGCTGACTAAATACTTTTTTTCCCTGTACACACACACAGTTGCATAAATAGACACACACCCACATACTGTACAGTAACACACATAAAGTACCATAATACAGAAGTACTAGTCATCAGGTAGGGCGTGCCAGGGGTGGTGGGACCCCTATATAGCCTGATCGGGCCCCTGGTTTGAGTGTGTCAAGAACCGCAACGCTGCTGAGTTTTTCACGCTCAATAGTTTCCCGTGTGTATCAAGAATGGTCCACCACCCAAAGGACATCCATCCAACGGGTCATTGATGAAAGAGGACTAAGGAGGCTGACACCAATTGTGGCATAGCAACAGACGGGCTACAGTTACAGTGCCAGTCAAAAGATTGGACACACCTACCCATTCCAGAGTTCTACTTTGTAGAATAATAGTGAAGACATCAAAACTATGAAATAACACATATGGAATCATGTAGTAAGCAAAAAAAAAGTGTTAAACAAATGCCAAGAGTGTGCAAAGCTGTCATCAAGGGAAAGGGTGGCTATGTTTAACAACATTGGTGCCCACAAGACCCGTAAAAGAATGCACAACTCGTCGTACCTCGACACCAAATGGGGTATGGGAGCTGACGACCAAACAGAGTTCCACTTCTTTCAGCAAAAAAAAACAAGAAACCGAGGTTGCAGTGGGCTAAGGAACGAAAACACTGGACACTGGAGAATTGGAAAAACATTGTCTGGTCTGATGAATCCCGGTTCCTGCTATTTCACGCTGATGGGAGGACTAGGAAGTACATGCATCCATCATGCCGCGTGTCAACATTGCAGGCTGGTGGTGGTGGTGTGATGGTGTGGGGTGTGTTTTAATGCCACACATTAGGTCCCTTGATAAAATGTGAGCAAAGTTTGAACGCCACAGGGTATCTGAACATCATTGCCAATCAGGTGCATCCCTTCATGGCAGCAGTGTAACCATCTGCGAATGGATTTCTTCAGCAGGATAATGCCCCATGCCACAAGGCTAGGATTGTCCAGGAATGGTTCCGAACATGCCAGTGAATTCAGCTTACTGCAGTGGCCCTGCCCAGTCACCAGAGCTCAGTCCAATTGAGCATCTATAGGATGAGGTGGAACCAGCTATTCTGAGTAGAGATCCACTACCAGCCAACTTGACACAACTGTGGGACGCGTTGGAGTCAACATGCATCCCTGTGGAAGGCTTTCGACACCTTGTAGAGTCCATCCCCCGACGAATTGAGGCTGTTAAGAGGGCAAAAGGGGGTGAAAGTAAATATTAAGAAGGTGTTCCTTATGTTTTGTACACTCAGTGTATAACCCTACATAACCTATATATAACCCTATATAACCCAATATAAACACTATATAACCCCTATATAACCCTATATAACCTATATATCACTCTATATAACCCTATATAAACCTTATATAATCAATTTATAACCTTCTATAACCCCTATATAACCCCTATATAACTCCTATGTAGACCCCTATATAATCCATATATAACCTTCTATAACCCCTATATAAACCCTTTATAACCCCTACATAACCCCTATATAATCCTATACAGTATAACCCCTATATAACCCTATACAGTATAACCCCTATATAATCCTATATAACCCCTATATAACCCTATACAGTATAACCCCAATATAATACTATATAACCCCTATATAACCCTATACAGTATAACCCCTATATAATCCTATATAACCCCTATATAACCCTATATGACCCTTATATAACCCCAATAAAACCCTATATAACCCCTATATAACCCCTACATAACCTATATAGCCTGATCAAGGGAACATTTTTAAGCATCAAAGCAGGGGAAACTCCAGCACCCCTCCATCATCATGGCCACCTTAGGGCAGAGCCACTAACAACACAGGCTAGATACCAGGACCTGCATCCCTAATGGCACCCTATTCCCCTTTACAGTGCACTACTTTTGACCAGCACCCTATGGGACTCCCTATTGGCCCTGGTCGAAAAGTAGTGCACTGTGTAGGGAATAGGGTGCCATTTGGGACCTTGCTAATGTGAAACGGAACATACTAGGGGGCTGGAGATACTGGACAAGGCAGGGGACACACTAATGGAGACCAGAGAAACACACACACACACACACACACACACACACACACACACACACACACACACACACACACACAGGCTTTTAAGACCCCTCTGCTCTGCATGATGCTGCTCAGAGAGCCCAGACACTGTTGACTGATGGAGAAGGAGGTCATTAGGAGTCCTGATGTTTTGTTCCAGCTTCTAATCATACAATAACACCCTCTCTCTCTGTCAGTGATATTACACCTAATCTCGTTCTCAGACACTTCCGCCAAATGAAGGTCTGGTGGACCAACGCATCAAACTTGGCCTTCATTAGTTAGGGTTAGGTTTTAAATAAAATTTTAAGAAGATGAATTGTGGAAATGGGCAGGATTTAGCCTAAATTATTACTTTTTGACTGTGTTAAGTAGTGACGATGACAAATACTTTACTCAGTAAGGTCACTTGTAAGTCGCTCTGGATAAGAGCGTCTGCTAAATGACTTAAATGTAAATGTCACTCTATGGTCACTCCCGTTAAGTCCAGCTTTGGATTGTTGATATCCCAGGGTTATATGTGCTGTGTGTGCAATAGCCTGGGGACAACGTTACACAAAGAAACACTTGATGAAAGCCCCCCAACCTGAAGAAATTGAAAGTGTCTTTCTTCTGGAACCAAGTTACATGTTCCTAAGTACATAAACATGCACACAACAAAAATGAGCAATACCGTGCGGTGCCGTGCCCAGTCAGGCCGTTCACACATTCACCCACTCCCCCGCTGAAAGATCAGCCACAAAATGATGGCACCATTGTAACAGGTTGTAATGAAGTCCTGGTCTCCTGCATGGGAACAGAAGAGGAATACCTGCTGCGGTAGTCTCAGGTTGGACTACTCCAAATCAACTTGGTTCTGACACACAGTACCAGTCAAAAGTTTGGACACACCTACTCATTCAAGGGTTTTTCTATATTTTCACTATTTTCTACATTGTGGAATAATAGTTAAGACATCAAAACTATGAAATAACACATATGGAATCATGTAGTAACCAAAAAAGTGTTAAACAAATCAAAATATATTTTATATTTGAGATTCTTCAAATAGCCAACCTTTGCCTTGATGACAGCTTTGCACACTCGTGGGCATTCTCACAACCAGCTTTTCAAACAGTCTTGAAGGAGTTCCCACATATGCTGAGCACTTGTTGGCTGCTTTTCCTTCACTCTGCCGTCCGACTCATCCCAAACCATCTCAACTGGGTTGAGGTCGGGGGATTGTGGAGGCCAGGTCATCTGATGCAGCACTCCATCACTCTCCTTCTTGGTAAAATAGCCTTTATACAGCCTGGAGGTGTGTTGGGTAATTGTCCTGTTGAAAAACAAATGATAGTCCCACTAAGCTCAAATCAGATGGGATGGCGTATCGCTGCAGAATGCTGTGGTAGCCATGCTAATCTAGTGTGCCTTGAATTCTAAATAAATCACAGACAGTGTCAACAGCAAAGCACCCCCACACCATAACAGCTCCTCCTCCATGCTTTACGGTGGGAACTACACATGCGGAGATCATCCGTTCACCCACACGCATCTCACAAAAATCTCAAATTTTGACTCCACACCAAAGGACACATTTCCACCGGTCTAATGTCCATTGCTCATGTTTCTTGGCCCAAGCAGGTCTCTTCTTATTATTGGTGTCCTTTAGTAGTGGTTTCTTTGCAGCAATTCGACCATAAAGGCCCGATTCACATAGTCACCTCTGAACAGTTGATGTTGAGATGTGTCTGTGACTTGAACTCTGTGAAGCATTTTTTGGGCATCAATTTCTGAGGCTGGTAACTCTAATTAACTTATCCTCTGCAGCAGAGGTAACTCTGGGTCTTCCATTCCTGTGGCGGTCCTCATGAGAGCCAGTTTCATCATAGCGCTTTATGGTTTTTGCGACTGCACTTGAAAAAAGGTTTTGAACTTAAATGACTTAAAGTAATGCTGGACTTTGGTTTCTCTTTGCTTATTTGAGCTGTTCTTGCCATAATATGGACTTAGTCTTTTACCAAATAGGGCTATCTTCTGTATACCCCCCCTACCTTTGTCACAACACAACTGATTTGCTCAAACGCATTAAGAAGGAAAGAAATTCCACAAATTAACTTTTAAGAAGGCACACCTGTTAATTGAAAAACATTCCAGGTGACTACTTCATGAAGCTGCTTGAGAGAATGCCAAGAGTGTGCAAAGCTGTCATCAAGGCAAAGGGTGGCTATTTGAAGAAACTCAAATATAAAATATATTTTGATTTGTTTAACACTTTTTTGGTTACTACATTATTCCGTATGTGTTATTTCATAGTTTTGATGTCTTCACTATTATTCTACAATGTAAAAAATAGTAAAAATAAAGAAAAAACCTTGAATGAGTAGGTGTTCTCAAACTTTTGACTGGTAGTGTACACACACACACACACACACACACACACACACATACAAACGCAAGCTTTGCAGGTCCATCAACTCATTTAAATACCTCTCCCACCCTAGAGTAACCTGTGGATCATGAGAGAGCCTTCATAAATCAGCAGAACGTTCATAACCTATTTTTTTGACACTTTATTTAGTGTCCTGTAATACTTAGTTTGAAGTGAGACACATTCGGTCATTCATAACACATCCATAAAGACTCTGTCACATGACGCTGTACTTAATTTAAACCCCTTTGGTTATTTATAACACACACATAAATACCTTATATCATATGACGCACTACTATAAAGTGAGACTTTTTGACTTTTGGTCATTCATAACACATCCAATGATGTTGGAAGTTTACATACACCTTAGCCAATTACATTTAAACTCAATTTTTCACTATTCCTGACATTTAATCATAGTAAAAATTCCCTGTTTTAGGTCAGTTAGGATCACCACTTTATTTTAAGAATGTGAAATGTCAGAATAATAGTAGGGAGAATGATTTATTTCAGCTTTTATTTCTTTCATCACATTCCCAGTGGGTCTGACGTTTACATACACTCAATTAGTATTTGGTAGCATTGCCTTTAAATTGTTTAAATTGGGTCAAACGTTTTGGGTAGCCTTCCACAAGTTTCCACAATAAGTTGGGTGAATTTTGGCCCATTCCTCCTGACAGAGCTGGTGTAACTGAGTCAGGTTTGTAGGCCTCCTTGCTCGCACATGCTTTTCAGTTCTGCCCACACATTTTCTATAGGATTGAGGTCAGGGCTTTGTGATGGCCACTCCAATACCTTGACTTTGTTGTCTTTAAGCCATTTTGCCACAACTTTGGAAGTATGCTTGGGGTCATTGTCTATTTGGAAGACCCATTTGCGACCAAGCTTTAACTTCCTGACTGATGTCTTGAGATGTTGCTTCAATATATCCACATAATTTTCCTTCCTCATGATGCCATTTATTTTGTGAAGTGCACCAGTCCCATCTGCAGCAAAGCACCCCCACATCATGATGCTGCCACCCCCGTGCTTGTAGGGATGGTGCTCTTCGGCTTGCAAACCACCCCTTGTTTTTCCTCCAAACATAACGATGGTCATTATGGCCAAACAGTTATATTTTTGTTTCATCAGACCAGAGGACATTTCTCCAAAAAGTAAGATCTTTGTCCCCATGTGCAGTTGCAAACCGTAGTCTGGTGTTTTTATGGCGGTTTTGGAGCAGTGGCTTCTTCCTTGCTGAGCGGCCTTTTCAGTTATTGTCGATATAGGACTAGTTTTACTGTGGTTATAGATACTTTTGTACCTGTTTCCTCCAGCATCTTCACAAGGACCTTTGCTGTTGTTCTGGGATTGATTTGCACTTTTCGCACCAAAGTACGTTCATCTCTAGGAGACAGAACGCATCTCCTTCCTGAGCGGTATGACGGCTGTATGGTCCCATGGTGTTAATACTTGCGTACTATTGTTTGTACAGATGAACGTGGTACCTTCAGGCATTTGGAAATTGCTCCCAAGGATGAACCAGACTTGTGGAGGTCTACCAAATACATCCACAGGTACACCTCCAATTGACTCAAATGATGTCAATTTGCCTATCAGAAGCTTCTAAAGCCATGACATCATTTTTGGGAATTTTCCAAGCTGTTTAAAGGCACAGTCAACTTAGTGTATGTAAACTTCTGACCCCACTGGAATTGTGAAAGAGTGAATTATAAGCGAAATAATCTGTCTGTAAACAATTGTTGGAAACATTGCTTGTGTCATGCACAAAGTAGATGTCCTAACCGACTTGCCAAAAACCATAGTTTGTTAACAAGAAATTTGTGGAGTGGTTGAAAAACAAGTTTTAATGACTCAAACCGAAGTGTATGTAAACATCCGACTTCAACTGTACATAAAGACTGAATGATAGAAACACAAACGTATTATTAATTATCTCTAACAGCTGAAACAAATAAACATTAAAGACATGTTTAAACCATACATTTACTTTTATTTGTACATTTTTAAAACAATACAAATACTTGAAGCTTCAAAATGTCCAGCAATGCAATTACATTGAACAGGGCTGTGGATAGTGTAGCTTGGTCCCAGAGCTGTCGGACCAATGGTTCTTGCCTCTCTTCCTGAGGTACTGCATGTTGGTTCCAACCTTAAAGTAACACACAAAGAAAGTTAGCAGGTCTGTCAGGAAATGCCTTTGTCACACCATCTGGATGAGGGCATTTCTGTGCTGCGCCAGAAACTCTAAATGGGAAGATGGGAAACTCCATTCGATTCGTATTATTATAATCCTATTTAATTTACAACATATACATGACGTGACTATGAGACATGGCTTTATCTAGGGGGATTTTGTATTTAGCTGTGCCTGCTAGCTAACTACATTTCGGCTAGCTAGCAATTGCTGTGAAGTCACCGAAATTATTTGTAATAATGATTGAGGTAGCTACAGTATTTAATCCAACAACACTTAACTACTACAAACGAATTGAAATTACAATGAATGATGTTTAACTTACTCTATTTTCGCAGTCCAGTGGCAGCACATGTGGGGCATTTGATTTGTGAACTCATCACATGATCAGCGGCTCGTCAGCAACACTAAGAAAGTACTTCAGAGACAAGGGATTTAGGAAATTTTCAAATCAATGATGAGAGAATAGCCAAATGAACTCACAGCTGACACAGACATGTTGGCATAGCAGGAAGATCTGAACGCTGTGAACCAAAAAGTTGTAAGTTCAAATCTGAGGTGAGGACACATTGGATCATATTTACTGTATACATGCACAATGTAATCGTGTATGTCAAATATTCAAGTTGAAAACTCTGTATGTTAAAAGCACTGTGTGTGAGTATCCCTTGACAACAGACAAAGAGCTGTGAATGGATCAGTGGTTCACCAATCAGGGCCTAGATGGAGGGAGAGATTGTTTCTTTGGGACCATCAGGCAACGTCCTGACAACTGATACACATAAATGTTCTTGCAACATTCCCATGAAATGTGTCTAGAACATTAATTTCTTACATTCTGAGAACATGGCAACCATGTTCTGTGTATGTTTGGTGGAAACGTTGATGGAATATTCTCCTAACCCTCAGAAAACTGGACACATAATGTTCTTGCAACGTCCCATAAAATGCATCTAGAACATGAATGTTGTATATTCTGAGAACATTGGAACCACGTTATAGATAAGTTCTGCTTGACATTAAGGGAATGTTCTCCTAACTTTAACCACAAAACATGCTAAAAAGGTTCTCCGAAAGTTTTTGCTAACATAGATTGTCCCCTAACTAACGGAAAACTGGACACTCAAACGTTAGGGGAACATTATGGGTAACATTACAAAAATGTTCTCTCTCCCTAGAATTGTTAGCTGGGTGACACCACAGTCCACAGGTCCACAGTAATTGTGCTGTAGGTCTGTCCCTGTTTCAAGTTGAGGTATTGGTGAAAAAAGTGACAGCTAGCGTATCTAGATTAGCATCGTTAATCTCCAAGAAAGCAAAATATACATTGAGATCCGCGGCCCTGATTAGCTGGTGGTCTGAAAACACACAGAGGATGTGTGAATTGGCTCGTTCACAGTAAATTGCTTTGACGTTTTCATTCCTGAATGGTGAACAGATCTAAGGAACAACAGATTTTTTTTAACTGATTAAACGAGGGAGGTGGAGGAGGGCGAGGGATGGAGCGATTGAGATGAGAGGCATTAGTTAAGAAAACAGAGCTGTGGGCTGGGAGCGACAGCGCCTTGGCAGCCTTAGCTTATCAGGGTGTAGTGTGCTGGGTACCGTTGATTCACAGGAAATTACCGAGGCGTGCGCGCTGAAATAACCAGCCGATTGTTTATTTGTTCAGGCCACTGCCGCGAAGCCTTTATCTGCCTTACCACCGCCTCCCGAAGTCTCCCTACTCTGAATGAACGTGCTGGAACTCTCCAACACACACATACACACACACACACTCTGTGTGGAAACTAAATGGTGATCGCTGAGTTACCAAGAAATGGAGTACGTACAGGCATTAAAGTATTTTCTCCCTAGTCACCGACATCGCCCAGGCTCACTTTGGTTACGTTCAGCATCTGGTTGGAATGGCTTGACTTGCGTGGGTAACTCAAGCCCTCGTATGACAGCCTAAACATCTGTCAGACCTTGTCGGTTTCTAATGGTCCTGAATGGAGGTCCATAGTGGAAAATTAGACAGTGGAAAGACTCATGAAACACAGTCAAGCCCTCAGGGGAATCTGATTGGCTGAACTGGTTGATCTCTTGATCCTGTCCACGACAGGTCAATTAGAGTCACAGCTTTTAGAGTGGCAGTATGACGGTATGAATATTATGGGTGGTTAACGTACATTAACTAATCAGTGATGTATTACAGAGATAGACAGTAATCACAAAGGGAATTGATTAGAAAATAATATAATCTATTATAATCTAGAATCTAGATGAGCTGTAAATTAAACACTGATATCAAGTAAAGGTAGTAAGCCATGATGAGACCATGAAATGGCCAACAGCATGACAGAAGCCTGGTCAATTCATTTGCTGCTGTGCTCCCCTGGCTGATTCACTTACACGGCTGTATAAATGACCCACAGCCACAGCGGGACAGCGGATTACATGCTCAATGTCCCGGTCGAAATATTGTTACCACGCCATGGAAGAAACAGCAGATACACAGCTGCTACCAGCAGGACATGGAAGCGAGTTTGTGTGAAACAGCCAAAAATAATGCAAGTTGATAATATACTTTTATAAGCAGAATCAGTATTGTCCAAACGTAAACATGTTTTTATAGGGTCATATGGTATCATTTTTGCAACTCCTGGTGTTTTTCCACATGCCCATTCTGAGTGGAGGTTTTGAATGATAGGAGAAATAATAAGACTTCCTGATTGAGTCCCTGTCTTAACCGTTGGCCAGGGTAAAGAGTTCCTGATTGAGTCCCTGTCTTAACCGTTGGCCAAGGTAAAGACTTCCTGATTGAGTCCCTGTCTTAACCGTTGGCCAGGGTAAAGAGTTCCTGATTGAGTCCCTGTCTTAACCGTTGGCCAGGGTCAGCTACTGTACCAGATGTGAACTTGAGCTTTGCATGTGTAGCATAGTGGCACAGTCTTCATTTAGATTTCCATTGTGACTGAGTCTGTCATTAGACCATATTAGAACAACGGTCAGTATGAGCTGTGCCACGCCAAAACAGGTCCCCAGTGGATCTAAACAAAACAGTTCCACATCGCAGGAACGTACACAGACACACACACATACAATGTTGAGAGTTTTTTCCCAGCCAGTCCGACACAGTCACACACAAACCAAACCCCAAATCACTAGCAGACATTGTTATAGCCATGAATGCCTCTCTATATACTATGGCTTCACTCCCGTGCACATTAAGAGGAAAGAAAATGTGTTGGCTTACTATAGATGACAAGTGAAGAAACAGGCTACAGCTTGACTTTAGCCTTTAGCGTGAACTTAGCACAGTTCCCCAGGAAACATAAATAAGTCGCCATTCCATCGCTGACTCTGAACGCGTGCTGAGTGAGCTAAAGTAAACAAAGACTGATGGTCATAAACGCTAGCTTGCGCAGTGGCTGACTGCGTTTACGTATCGGGGTGCATAGGACATCAAGCTGGTGCGGAGGTGTTTATAGTTGTTGAGCCATTGAAAGGCGTGCTTGATGACAGAAGGCACTTGAAAGCTGTAGCGTGACTTGTGTGTTTAGAGTTCGCGACCTTGGCGTTGACGGATTTGTTTAATTTATTTAATCAGCTCCTCTGGTCAATTGTCTTATCCCCTAAGGGCATGCCTTACCCCCTAACTCTCTCCACCCCCAACATACGCTCATATCTGTAAAATCACCTCAGTGCTTTAATGCAGCTGCAGCACTTTCCAGCACGGGCCTGCCCCATCACTCCATCTCCCCCAGAGAGATCACTCCATCTCCCCCAGAGAGATCGCTCCATCTCCCCCAGAGAGATCGCTCCATCTCCCCCAGAGAGATCGCTCCATCTCCCCCAGAGAGATCGCTCCATCTCCCCCAGAGAGATCGCTCCATCTCCCCCAGAGAGATCACTCCATCTCCCCCAGAGAGATCACTCCATCTCCCCCAGAGAGATCGCTCCAGATTCATGTCGAAAAGTGTCGTTTTTGCAGGTCCCCCAGGACGACAGGAGACGCCTTCAAAAGCGTCCACTAGGGGCAAAACAATAATTTTTTTAAACAAGCTCCCGGTGCTGGGATTGAACCCATAGTCTATGGTGGGAGCTCACTGCTTAGACCACTCCACAATGAGTACGCAAGGCAGGTCTTAATTAATGGCAGTTTTTCTGTTTTACCCTATCCCAAACCTCAATCCTTAACTTAACCAATCGGAATTAATGCTTGAAGTTAATTAACCTTATCCCAAACCTTAATCCTTAACTTAACCAATCGGAATTAATGCTTGAAGTTAATTGACCTTATCCCAAACCTTAATCCTTAATTTAACCAATCGGAATTAATGCCTGAAGTTAATTAGCCCTATCCCAAACCTTAATCCTTAACTTAACCAATCGGAATTAATGCTTGAAGTTAATTAACCTTATCCCAAACCTTAATCCTTAATTTAACCAATCGGAATTAATGCCTGAAGTTAATCCTTAATTTAACCAATCGGAATTAATGCTTGAAGTTAATTAACCTTATCCCAAACCTTAAACCTTAATTTAACCAATCGGAATGAATGCCTGAATTGTTAACCCAATCGGAATGAATGCTTGAATTTTTAACACAATCGGAATGAATGCCTGAATTGTTAACCCAATCGGAATGAATGCCTGAATTGTTAACCCAATCGGAATGAATGCCTGAATTGTTAACCCAATCGGAATGAATGCCTGAATTGTTAACCCAATCGGAATGAATGCCTGAATTGTTAAACCAATCGGAATGAATGCCTGAATTGTTAACTCAATCGGAATGAATGCCTGAATTGTTAACCCAATCGGAATGAATGCCTGAATTGTTAACCTAATCGGAATGAATGCCTGAATTGTTAACCCAATCGGAATGAATGCCTGAATTGTTAAACCAATCGGAATGAATGCCTAAACTAAACCAAATAGTTGTTTCTGTGTGCCTGATATGCATAAAACGTCTGGAGCTGTGTGTCTAATTACAGGACGTCGCCACTAGGGGCAACGGTGAGTGCTATTACCATCAAAGTATGCTTGGGTATTGCGAGGGTTTTGTGGACGGGGATGGCGGATGGGTGTAATCCGCAAGCTCCGTGGGTCTGGTTTTCAATCCCGGTGATAGGCACTCATTTTTGCAACTTCAAAATCTGACGTTTCATCCCAAACACATTGAAATGTGACGTTTGGAGTAATGTGGAAAAACATCTAACCTGCAAACCTCACCGGCCAAGTTGGGTGCACGAGTGTTGCAAAATAAATGTACAGTCAAAAGTTTTGAGAATGACACAAGTATTGGTCTTCACAAAGTTCGCTGCTTCAGTGTTATGAGATATTTTTGTCAGATGTTACTATGGTATACTGAAGTATAATTACAAGCATTCCATAAGTGTCAAAGGCTTTTATTGACAATTGCATTGTGTTTATGCAAAGAGTCAATATTTGCAGTGTTGACCCTCAAGACCTCTGCAATCCGCCCTGGCATGCTGTCAATTAACTTCTGGGTCACATCCTGACTGACAGCAGCCCATTCTTGCATAATCAATGCTTGAAGTTTGTCAGAATTTGTGGATCGACCACAAGTTCTCAATGGGATTAAGGTCTGCGGAGTTTCCTGGCCATGGACCCAAAATGTTGATGTTTTGTTCCCTGAGCCACTTAGTTATCACTTTTGCCTTATGGCAAGGTGCTCCATCATGCTGGAAAAGGCATTGGTCGTCACCAAACTGTTATTGGATGGTTGGGAGAAGTTGCTCTCGGAGGATGTGTTGGTACCATTCTTTATTCATGGCTGTGTTCTTAGGCAAAATTGTAAGTGAGCCCACTCCCTTGGCTGAGAAGCAACACATGAATGGTCTCAGGTTGCTTTACTGTTGGCATGACACAGGACTGATGGTAGCGCTCACCTTGTCTTCTCTGGACAAGGTGTTTTCCGGATGCCCCAAACAATCGGAAAGGGGATTCATCAGAGAAAATGACTTTACCCCAGTCCTCAGCAGTCCAATCCCTGTACCTTTTGCAGAATATCAGTCTGTCCCTGATGTTTTTCCTGGAGAGAAGTGGCTTCCTTGCTGCCCTTCTTGACACCAGGCCATCCTCCAAAGGTCTTCGCCTCACTGTGCCTGCAGATGCACTCACACCTGCCTGCTGCCATTCCTGAGCAAGCTCTGCACTGGTGGTGCCCTGATCCCGCAGCTGAATCAACTTTAGGAGACGGTCCTGGCATTTGCTGGACTTTCTTGGGCGCCCTGACGCCCTCTGCACAACAATTGAACCTCTCTCCTTGAAGTTCTTGATGATCCAATAAATGGTTGATTTAGGTGCAATCTTACTAGCAGCAATATCCTTGCCTGTGAAGCCATTTTGTGCAAAGAAATTATGACGGCACGTGTTTCCTTGCAGATAACCATGGTTAACAGAGGAAGAAAAATGATTTCAAGCACCACCCTCCTTTTAAAGCTTCCAGTCTGTTATTCTAACTCAATCAGCATGACAGAGTGATCTCCAGCCTTGTCCTCGTCAACACTCTCACCTGTGTTAACGAGAGAATCACTGACATGATGGCAGCTGGTACTTTTGGCAAAGAGGGACTTTGAAATTAATTGCAATTCATCTGATTACTCTTCATGACATTCTGGAGTATATGCAAATTGCCATCATCGAAACTGAGGCAGCAGACTTTGTGAAAATTAGTATTTGTGTCATTCTCAAAACTTTTGACCACGAATGTACACATACATATTATTCAATCATTTCCCCCACACCACTCACGTGTGAACGAGCGTCTGCGTAACCAAGTGCTAAAATAGAACTTGGTTCTATTTGAGACGCTCCACGCGCTGCAAGTCCCCTCCTTATTGGATATCAGGAAGATACAAACCCACTTGGATGCAAGAAAAGGCAAATGAGGAGAGATTAATCGAAGATAACTAACTAAAAACTAACTAGGTTTTCCCTTTTTATCTAGGCATCTCCCAGGACAAACTAACTAGCAATAGCTAGCTAGTTAAATGTCCATGAATGTTTTCATATGTCTTTCGACCTGCCCCGAAATTAATATAATTGATTCACAGTTAATTTTTTGGTATTTTGACCTGCGTGTCATCGTCATGTCTGGTGGGATGGACAACATTAACACGATGGCGCACGCGGACGTAATTCTGCAGTGAGACTGTGATCTCTGCTTGTTGATCTCCAAAGCCCAGTCCAGCTTTCAACAAGCTGTTGAAGGTTAACATGGTTAGGGCATCTGAAACACTAGAGTAAGGGGCATGTTGGTGCATGTCCCGTGCTCTAGGTAGTTTCCTGTAATCAAATTATCAAAATCGCCCTGTAGTGGCCTCGTGTGTGGAATGTTAATAATTTTTATAATTTCATAATTAATAAACATTCTTTCAAAAAACCTGCCGATAATCATGTGTTTCCATGTCAAACGGTTTGGTTATATTTCAGTCTTCTGTGATGTACAGTAGCAGTCAAAAGTTTGGACACACCTACTCATTCAAGGGGTTTTCTTTATGTTTAATATTTTCTACATTGTAGAATAATAGTGAAGACAAGAAAACTATGAAATAACACATATGGAATCATGTAGTAACCCAAAAAGTGTTAAACAAATCAAAATATATTTGAGATTTGAGATTCTTCAAATAGCCACCCTTTGCCTTGATGACAGCTTTGCACAATCTTGGCATTCTCTCAACCAGCTTCACCTGGAATGCTTTTCCAACAGTCTTGAAGGAGTTCAAACATATGCTGAGCACTTCTTGGATGCTTTTCCTTCACTCTGCCGTCCGACTCATCCCAAACCATATCAATTGGGTTGAGGTCGGGGGATTGTGGAGGCCAGGTCATCTGATGCAGCACTCCATCACTCTCCTTGTTGGTAAAATAGCCCTTACACAGCCTGGAAGTGTGTTGGGTCATTGTGCTGTTGAAAAACAAATGATAGTCGCACTAAGCCCAAACCAGATGGGATGGCGTATCGCTGCAGAATGCTGTGGTAGCCATGCTGGTTAAGTGTGCCTTGAATTCTAAATAAATCACAGACAGTGTCACCAGCAAAGCACCCCCACACCATAACACCTCCTCCTCCATGCTTTACGGTGGGAACTACACATGCGGAGATCATTCATTCAACCACACCGCGTCTCACAAAGAAATGGCGGTTGGAACCAGAAATCTCAAATTTGGACTCCAGACCAAAAGGACAGATTTCCACCGGTCTAATGTCCATTGCTCGTGTTTCTTGGCCCAAGCAGGACTCTTCTTCTTATTGGTGTCCTTTAGTAGTGGTTTCTTTGCAGCAATTCGACCATGAAGGCCTGATTCACACAGTCCCCTTTGAACAGTTGATGTTGAGATATGTCTATGACTTGATCTCTGTGAAGCATTTATTTGGGCAGCATTTTCTGAGGCTGTTAACTCTAATGAACTTATCCTCTGCAGCAGAGGTAACTCTGGGTCTTCCATTCCTGTGGCGGTCCTCATTAGAGCTAGTTTCATCATAGCGCTTGATGGTTTTTGCGACTGCACTTGAAGAAACATTCAAAGTTCTTGAAATGCGTTTGAGCCAATCGGTTGTGTTGTGACAAGGTAGGGGGGAGTATACAGAAGATAGCCATATTTGGTAAAAGACCAAGTCCATATTATGGCAAGAACAGCTCAAATAAGCAAAGAGAAACGACAGTCCATCATTGCTTTAAGTCATGAATGTCAGTCAATACGGAACATTTCAAGAACTTTGAATGTTTCTTCAAGTGCAGTCGCAAAAACCATCAGACTGTTGGAAATGTAAAATATGTGAAGACCTTTATAGAAGGAATCAAATGTTTGAATACTGTACGTACAGTTTGGTATGTTCTTTAAGTATGCTCTGAAATCGAAGTAGATAGCCAGAGCAAATTTACCAGCTACGTCTATCGACATTTGTCGCAGTGACATCATGAACATTCTATTGAAATGGTTACTTGCATAGTGGAGTCTTTTGTTTAGACATGTAGCTGGCTAGCTAAACAATGAACCATAATCCCAACTCATAACGTTACTACCCTGCATGAATCTGCAGGTAGCTAACCAACCAGGATCAATGTTAGCTAGCTAACATTAGGCTATAACTAGCAATGCAAATGGCTCTGAGATACGAATAATATTACTACACAGATCATACACATAATGTT